>NC_136905.1:27402884-27473878 GCF_949606895.1 Notothenia rossii
TTGTGAATAGTTAGGTCTGGAGGGCTGGCCTGTCTAAAAATGCACAGAATTATCACCTCGCATATAAATAATCCTAAATGTAAACTAAATTGTAATTATGAAAAGGTATAATCCCTCCTAAAATAAATGTAATGGCAATAAGCATTCACTAGTTTATTTTTTTAAAACTGAGAAAGCAGATGGTATAAAGCGACTAATTTCACCCACAAGATGGGGACATTTTTTAAAAAGGTCTAAAAGCATCACTTTTTTTTTTAGGCGAGTTTGTATTGTGTATTTGCAAGTTATTGAACATACTAGAAATGCATTTTAATAACTTTTAGCACTTTCAAAAAATAGAGTAGTGGTGCACTCCAGCCCCCCTGTGGCTAAAATGAGTGTTACAACAACAAACACTAATGATACTGAAAAAAAAGGGTACAAAAAAAAGGACTTTCTTACCGACCCATTATGGGAAATAGAATCAAAAGTTCAACTGTGTGTATTAAACTAATAGCTGTCTTATGTGGAATGAAAATATGGAGCGCAATGATTCCAACTTCAGGAAGTTTGCGAAGTTTGAGCTTACTGCTTGGAAATGGAAGCTTGGCACCAACATGTCCGTGGGGTTAAAAAGCTTAAATGTCCTAACACTGTTCTGGTTGGTTATAAAAAGTAAAAAGGTAGTTACTGATGGGTTATTGCTGTCTGATTTGTCCAAATCTGCTAGATGATCTGAACTGCTGGACATAGCGATTACATCTTACCATCCAGTTTTTTTATCTTTCACAAACAATTCCAAAACATAAAACAAATGAAAGCCCTGCTGTAGCTCTAGTGCATTCAGCGTGTTCTCTATTATAGACCTCAACATAATTTACTCAACGTAACAATCCATTTAATAGACCTAAAATGCTTCATTGAGTTTTAATGGACTGTAGGGATGAATCTTGTTGGTGTTTCACTCTAAAACATTTTGAAAAGAGATTGTCTGAAACTAAAACTCACATTAAATACGCTGTCATGGATTGCTGGTATGACCACACATATGGAAATGTTGTCATGCATGTTATCATTAGAAACATCTTGGTAGATTTCTTTGAAAGAACACAGTATATCTCTCAGTATTGTCGCTCAGACTGAACGCTAAACACTACAGGAAATGAATGTGATCTGTATACAGCAACACAGTCTTTGGTCACTAAAATATAGCTACGAAATGAAACTTCCTTTCAAGTACCATAGTTAGGTGGAAAAAGAGGCTTGACAAAGCTGCTAATGCTAAATATATGTGCATTGTATTTTTGAATAAGTATTATCAGTGTTTTTTTTTTATGATTTTGTAACATTGGTAAAGTTTCACAGCACATAATTCCTGCTTTGGTCATAGTTTTGGTTTGAATGACGTTTCTGTATTTAATTACTGCAAATAATTATTTTTGACTATTTAAAACCATAAATATATAAATCGTAGTTTGTTTTCTGTGTAGGGGTGACCTACCACCACACATGATTGGTATGCATCTCTTTGTCTCTGTGTGTCAGTGGAAATGTCCCATGGCCTCCGCAGCCTTCACTCTCACCACAGGATCTGGATCTTTGAGCAGCATCACTAAACCTGAAGACAAACACTCAGTCAATACCAGAAGGAAAACAGAATGACCTTACATTACGGAGGAAGCAAGGATGTGCATTGAATCACCTTTAGTGATGGTGCCCATGTTGAGGTGGGAAAAATGCTCCTCTTGAAGATTCCCCAGTAGAAACCCTGAACGAACACACACACACACACACACACACACACACACACACACACACACACACACACACACACACACACACACACACACACACACACACACACACACACACACACACACACACACACACACACACACACACACACACACACACACACACACACACACACACACACACACACACACACACACACACACACACACACACACACACACACACACACACACACACACACACACACACACACACACACACACACACACACACACACACACACAACCATGAACAAACTGTCTGTGGTCCGTACACAGTCTCACTAGTTTGAGGCGTTCATGTTTTCACCTATAAACATGGCGGCTCCGGCCCGGACCTCCGCCCAGCTGCTCTTGAAGAACTGGATGACGGAGATGTGATAGAAGTTCAGCATGCCGGGAAAGTCTTGAATCTATGAACCACAACAAATAAAGTGTATGTTGAACATATACAATCATTTTTTTCCAGACTTTGATAGCTCTTTTTGTTAAATAGCATCAAAAAAGCTGAATCTAAATCCAACTAACTTCACTGAGAAACTTCCGACCTCCTGCTTTATATCCCTTTCATTTATTATTTTCAAAGGAGTTGCAGGATACCCCTTTCCAGCCGTGCATGTGTTTGAGTGTCTGTGTCTTACCAGGTACTTGGTGAGGTCGTTGATGAACTCTCCGTAGTGTAAGCTCTTGTCCTCGTGGAGGTGGTTCTGAAACATGGTGGTGATCTGCTCTGATCCCACCACAGGAGCACACACTCGCATGGAAAACTTACACGCCTGGACAGATGCAAAAACAAGATAGATATCAGTATTTAACAATGTAGCAGTATGCCCTGTAGGTTCAGAGTTTATTCATTTAGTTCTCTCAGTACCTTGACCACCTCTGGGTTAGGGTCCACCAGGTGTAACAGCAGGCTGACCAGGACATTGTGGATCTGGTCTTTGAAGACCGGCTCTCCTGAGCCAAACTTGGACAGGTTCCCCATCAGATGGATGGAAGCACAGCGGATCTCATCGTTCTCCTGGAGAAGCACAAAGCAAGATATTTAGTTAGCTCTGTGTGTGTGTGTGTGTGTGTGTGTGTGTGTGTGTGTGTGTGTGTGTGTGTGTGTGTGTGTGTGTGTGTGTGTGTGTGTGTGTGTGTGTGTGTGTGTGTGTGTGTGTGTGTGTGTGTGTGTTGAACAGAGACACAGAACACCAACCCACATCGGCTCTGGATAAGATAAAGAAACTAAACGGTCTCTTTGCTGAAGTAATCGCAAAAACTTCCAGAACTGTCAAAAAATAGTTACTTTGATCCTTTATTTTTTCTAGACGTCATACAATATATGTAATCAAATAAAATGTTGAGTAACTTAGACAAAACTTACGCTTTCCAAGAATGGTTTAATCTTCATGAAGATATAGACCACTAATAAGTGGACGTTCTTCTTGTCCAGATAGAGGAGAACTTTGGAAAGACCTGACATGGCTTCAAGGGTGATCAGCTTACCTGAGGGATAAAGAGAGAACTTAAAAAACATTTTCTACGAATGACAATCTATCAATAATGAGATTAAGATAAACATGTGGTGAGGGAAAGTGAAACCCCAAACCACTGGACTGTAAACGTAAGTAAATAAATCAGGAGAGCCAAACTTCAGATTAATGTAACTTTCTCATGTTTCCCACCATGAGAAATGACTGCTGTCACTTTACCTGGATCGTCTTTCTCCTCCATGCCTGAGCTCATGGCTGCCAGCAGCTCCTTGGCATATTTATTCACCTGGTGTTAGAAGGAAGCCAGGGTTAGAAAGAGGAACCAAGAATCAAACAAATATGTTTTAAAGTCTTAAGAACACAATTTGTTGGTCGGCATGTCTCTGCAGTTCCACAATAAATGATGATTCTAAATGCTATTTCAGAACATTTTAACTTTTATGAACACTGTGCTTCCTGTGAATTATAATTGACCAAGTCCATTGTGCAATTTAGTTAACATCTCCATTAATTGTGCAGCCCTTCTGTTGTATGTGTGTGTGAGAGCTCAGTACCTTCTCAGGTGATCCCGAGGCTATATTGCCCAGCCCTCGCACAGCCAGCATGCGCACAGTGCAGCAGGGATCTGATATCCTCTCCATCATGTTGTTCATCAACACATCTATCAACATCAACTCCGTCACCACGTGATGGTTTAACAGCTGGATCCAGGAAATGAGAGCAAAAGAGAGGTGTCAGGATACCTATGTTATGATATTCTTTATTATTTAGTGGCATTTGTGGCTATTCTTTTTACACTGTATGCGGTTAGCTGCCCCTTTCAAACACAGAAAAACAAAATGAGGTGCAATATTTCATAGTGCATCACCTCAGAAAAGAAAGCAGTAACTGTGACTCTCTGGCATTCGTAGATGTTGTTCAGTGACGGACACAGACACTCCACGATGGAGGGCAGCCTCGGACCAGCATGCTTAGCCATCGCCCTGCAGACGAACACACACATTTATTTCTAGCCTTATATATATTGAGGAATTATTTATTTGGAACACATTTTCTACTAGTTATGAGACTATATGAAACGATAGCTGGAGTACTGGCGAGGACATACATTTAAATTGTAGCAGCAACGATTAATCGATTGGCAAAAACCAAAAAGGCTGTGTTTGTAAAATTTGAATAGTATCTGCTTTTTCTTTTTTTATCAAATTAAACTGAATATCTTTTGGTTTTAAACTGAAAAAAACAAGACATTTAAAAGACATGTTTTGCTTTTTTATGATATTTTAATCTGAAAGATAAAATAAAAATGTAGGTTTTCTTATCTAAAATCAGCCCTCATTTTAGATAGGAATAATGCAAAAGCAGAAGGATGGTGTTTTTCATATCAAGCAACACCTTAACATATTTACTTTTTAAAGAGACAGAAAACGATTTGACTCCTGTTCAATGTAATAGTTGTACTTGTCTGTAACAGCATTTATCAACTGTACATTTCAGATTGAGATCCCAAAGTGACCCAGCTGGTGTGCGTATGCGTACCTTGCCAGCAGTGTGACTCCAATTACGTGTGCATTTGCTTCCTTCATTGCATCCCAGGCTTTATCCTCATCCAGTCTTTTCATCACCTCATCTAACTGAGCCCGTGCTAACAAGATCCGCAGAGCGTCAGCTGCTACCCTGATACACAAAAACAAATGACACCTAATAGTTAGCACACAGACACACTTCAAATTAAGGTTGAACAAACAATACCATTCACATTTTACCAGCTCTAAAGAGAAAAATAAGCCCACCCTGCTACGTGGATGGAGGCAGTGTGTTTATTGTTGTTGTCCTTCGGTGCCGAGACCCCGACACTTGCTCCCAGTCGGACAGTGAGACAGGAGAAGAGCTGAGGGAACAGGCTGAGTGCCGGCTCCTGACTCTGGCCATTTAATAACAGCTCTTTGAGACCACATGTCATCTGGAAGCAAAGAAAAGACACATGCAAAAATATGAGAATCATCCTCTTTTGCTACTTAAACATTTCCCTTTAATAGCATTGCTTTCATAATTATGTTGACGGGAATTGTATAGGATAAAATAAATCTTAATTTTTATCTCAAGCTTGATGCAATACGATGTATTCAGTTTGAGACTCACAGCGAGCGGCTGATTGGTTGCCACCTTCGTCGTCCCTCCTCTCATCATTGAGTCCCTCTGGTCTACGTAGGGCGCCATGATGAGAAGCTTCTCCATCACCATCTCCATGATCTGATTGGCTACGATGGGGTCCGCCCCCAAGGCCATCCACATCTCACTGGTCCAACTGGACAAAGAGAAAAATAAAGTCATTTAAAAAATAAACTCTTAGTTCTATGAGAAATCCTTTTTCCTACAAAGGCAAAAGAAACATATAATAAATGATATATATACCTGTCATACGGCAGTGGTTGGTTGACTAGTGTATTGACGACAGTCTGTAGATGCTGAGAAGCCAGGATTAGTACCGTCTGTCCCACTGCCACTCGCACCTAAGCATGGGTACAAAGAAACAGATTAGCAGGGATAGCTCATTGATGATTGGATAGAATTTCAAATATTAGCTAAACGTTTATAAAAAATATTCACATTATGCTAAATATCAAACACTGTCAGTTGGTACCTGCTCCTCTGTGATGTTCTGCAGACGCACATGTAGCACCTCCAGCATCTCTGGGACCTGACATACAAAGAGGCAATGAATTGGCTGGTGCAACAAAGGCCTGTGTGTGTGTGTGTGTGTGTGTGTGTGTGTGTGTGTGTGTGTGTGTGTGTGTGTGTGTGTGTGTGTGTGTGTGTGTGTGTGTGTGTGTGTGTGTGTGTGTGTGTGTGTGTGTGAGTGTTCTACCAGCTCCTGCAGTCCTCCTCCTCTGTTCTTCAGCAGAGTATTGAGGATGACAGACGAGGCTCTGCAGCAGTTTGCCTGACTGTCAACCAGCCCTTCAAACAACATGAACACCAGCGTGGTCAGCTGCTGCTGAGGGAGGCGCTTGCTCATCACCTGACACACACAAAGATGCAAACAGGTTTGTCTATCTTGACATAAACAGTGAAGAGAGATAATATTGATTGCAGAATAAAGGCAAAACAACAAAACAATATTGAATGAACAGATATCTTCCTTAGCAGGGAAACAGAAGGATTGAATACATGTACTATAGGAGAATGTCTAAGACAGCCGTGCTGAGTATTACCTTGGTGAGGTCGGAGCAGGTTTTATATAAGACCGAATGGTCAGGGTTATCCAGTTTTTCTTTTAGCAGCAAAAGACTGTCCACACCTTCATCCTTATAATCTAGGGAGAAACCTGCACACAAAATACAAATTAGATCGGGTCAACGGCAAGCTTTGCATAAACTAGTTTTTGTAATGCATAGACGTAAAACATCTAGGTTAAAACTGGATTATATATGTTGAGTGAGAAATACAAATGTTTTAATTTACCCTCCTGGAATGACTTGAATAAATAAACATTCTAGTTTTACATAGTTATATCACAAAAATGGATACATCACGTGAACTTTCATGCAGTGACTGTAAAACACACATAGTAAACATTTCTGTACCTTCATAGCGCAGCTGAATGTAAAGCAGGGAGTAGATGCAGTCCACAGCAGCGGTGCGCACAGCAGGGTGAGGGTCAGAGCATCGGGGAGACAGGCGGCCCAGCAGAGCTCCAAGGTTGTGGAAAGTCACCATGTTCTACACAGAGAGGCGGGAAACACCGGAAAAGAAAGTCACAAAATGTACATTTTAATAGCTGGTAAAGAAACAAACATTATCACTGATAGGATCCTTGTTTAGGGTGTCTGTATTACACATTTGAATGAGTTACAAGAATGCTGTTAAATATCAAACCTGAAAGACAAAGACTGAGGGTTGATGTGTGTGTTGTGTGTCTGTACCTTGACATTCAGGTTTTCCAGGTAGAAAGCCAGCAGATGGGAAATAGCTTTGACAGACCTCTCTCTCTCGTGGTCCTGCCCGGAGCTCAACCACGACTCAATGTGCTGCACAGCATAATAACACACATCATGTCAGACAACACAGTGCTGCAGCCATACCGCAGGCAAAGCTTCACAGCCAATGGACATCTAGCTAATCCAATTGTTCTTTTTAATTAGACAACCTAAAACACAAGTCAAGGGTATAAAGGACAGGAGACACAACAAATAGTGGTGGTGGGATTTGGTACCAGCTAGCTGATGCTAATGTGCAGTAATGTGCTAAAAAGATCTGCCACTAATTAGATCACGTCTAAAAAGAACAATAAAACCACGAAAGAATAATGCAAATATACAAATATTTAATTGAATGATTAGTCTGAAACATCACCTTAAAGATGTTCTGCAGGCCATCAGGTGTGGGGTCCCTGGCCAGAAAACTTTTCAGCAGGTCCTGCAGTGCAGCCAGAGTGTCTGTGTACAGCGCCTGCACAGAAAAACAAGGACATACAACATAACAGAATTAGAAAAATATTGCACAAAATGAGGTTTACATGTTTAAAAGTGTGTGTGTTTTTCTTGAGAGGAATGAATGTTTAAATAGTTTAAACAGTGTGAGCACACATCTCTATCTTACTTTTCTCTGCTTGGGGTCCAGTGTCTCCTCTTCTTTGGTTTTCTCTGGAGTTTGTATCTCGGGTGGCAGAGAGAACACAGTGTTCACACACGCCTTTAGCAGTTCGAAGCTCTCATTCTCACTGAGTGCAGGGTCCAGAGGCCTGAAGCACTACAAGTCAAGGATGAAACACTGGAAATGATGGGATGTCCTGTTTTTGTGGACATTTGTGATAAACATTGAAGCTGAAGGATACGTAAGGTTGGCAAAGGTGGTCATCACAAGATGGCGTAGTGGAGTCCTCAATGAGTCAGCTGGCTCTGCCTTGATGAAATCCTGAATAGTGTAAATATAACATCATGAATACAGATCAGAGAAATTGTAGTTTCATCCACAATTAAACATGTGTGACTTGTGGGGCTATACCATTTAAAACAATAAGTACTTTAAATACCATTCAGTATGTTAGAGGGATTGATCTTTTTTTAAACCTAACTTTTATTTTTCATTGAAAGATATAGTAAATGTTAATGGAGTAGTTTTTAAGAGGATCAGTTTGTTTTGTTAAGTGTGTAAAGTACAAATAGTAGGCAGGGATATCTTTGCGGTATCATGATGTGTTTTCAACACATACAGTATTTAGCCTTATATATACTTAATATTGTGCTTCCTGCAATTTGAATATTGCACGAGTCCATATTGCAATCTCAACAAGTTTTGGATTAATTCTGCAACCCTAAAGTTAAACAAACCGAATTGACTACTGACCAGCAAGACATTGATGATCTCCTGTTTGCGAGAGAAGACGTAGCCTTGTTTCTTCACACACTCACTGATGGCTTTGGCTATGAGCCCAACACTCTGGACCAAACTGAGTTTCATAGTCAGGTCCTGTTATAGGGAGGGACAAAAACAAGTAGGCTCACAATATGAAGAAAAGGGTTATTTGCATTTTCAGGAATGCAAACAACAAGGCCAACTGGAGCCCAGTTTAGCAGATGCAACTCTACAAGCGATTGATCCAAAATCATCATTCCGGCAGTATAAGAACAAAGCAATCAATGCAATCAATCCAAAAAGCGGAATTGTGGGGATAGCGGGATTGATTCTCCATGCCTATTGTATGGAGAGACACTTGAAATCAGAGTTGTATGATTAGAGATTAGAGATCGATTGACAGCAAACCACCAGCAGGCTCTTATTTAAAGAAGTCACAAAAGAGCAGTTAAGATTTAGCAAGAAATTACAAAAGCCCTTTCACACTCCAAAAATCCACCATCAGGCAATGAAGGAAAGAAAGAATGAACGTGTCTGGACCGGAGGGAGATGGATCCAAAGGGGAAGGATTTTTATACTAATTTTAATTTGGATAAAAAGCTATTTTTTAAATTTCAGTTCAATCTCAGTTTGTAGCAGTGAAACAAAAAACAGTAAGTCATTCTAACAGCGTACAACCGCATAAATAATGCAGCATTATTGTAAACCAGCTCTTTAAAAAGGAGCCAAATAATGAAACCATAACATTTCTATTTGACAAGAAGCTTTTGACTCAAACCCATTTACACATAAGTAATGTAGCGAGGATGTTGCTAGTAATGTAGGTCATTTAAAATAATTATAAAAGGATTCAGTAACGGCCAGAGGAACACACTTTGCTTTAGATGCAAGGTTAGAAACACCATCTAGTAACGAAGGAAATGTATTTTCATTAATTCACCCAAATCTAGAGAAGCTTAGAGTATCAAAGCCTCACTTCCTGCGGGCTATAAAAGTGGCTGCAATAGAAGATTAAATTGTTTTCTTTTTAGCGATGATCGGTCATGACTAGAATCCATTTGAACTGATCACAGCCACTGTTCTCAATCAATGCTGACCCTTTTAAAACAGCCACCTTTTCAGTCTGAAGGGGTTTGATACTCCACAGATTGTTGGATCATGTTCATCAAACTATATTTCACTGAGGAAGAGCATTTTCACTTCTGACCAGTCAACTCTATTAACTGTGCATGTTTGAAGTCAAATACAGTCATCAAATTAACCATATATTTAAGACACTTGTGAAATCTAGTGCTCTACCAGTGTGAAATACAATATACAGCAAAGTAAATGCTTTTAGAAAAACCAGTTACTTCATTGTAGCAAGGTGTGTATTCTTTCCCTAAAGACACTTTCCGTAAAAGTTTTAGTAAATATCACCACAACATGTGCAGAATTGTAAGAAAAAATCCACAAAAGAGTAAGGAAGGAGAGCGAGGTGAAATAAAGAAAAGTTAACTGGCAAGTGAGACAGAGAAAGCTGAAGGAGAGAGAGAGGGCCCCGGAGTTCCTTCAACAATACCTTTGTCTCTACTTTAATCCCCAGAACCTGTGTGAAATAGATTTAATAAAGTCATGAGAGAACATACAAATATCTCAACTGGGTGATGTGTGCAGAGGTGCGTGTGTGGCTGTTTTTGAGAATGGCATAATTTGACTTGTGATTTAACTAAAGTCAACACAGCGGACGACAGTGTTACTTCTGAAATCTGCAGATTTACCAACATACTAACTGCTGCCTCCCCGTTGCTATAGGGATTCATTCAACAGAAGGACATTTTCACAAGGTATAAAGCATGTTTGGACATATTTTTTAAAAATAAATGCAGACTGCTTTTCTGGATTTAAGGCTTACCCCAATAAAGTTATTTTGTATTGTTAATAAAAGTGTTAAATAAAAATATAATTAATTCATTATTTCGATTTTTTTTCCTCCAAAAATAAAAAAAAGTCACTATTTGCTCCCTAACACTGCGAGATACACACATAAAGAAATGAGTTTTAAATAAACAAGCTGACAGACATCACAGGGTCTATTTCAGGGCAATGTTGGGAAAAACACTTGAAGCAACAAACCTGAACTGACAACATTGAAAAAGTCTTAAAATGAGCCGCCCACTAGCAAACATAGAGGACCAATCAGTGAGCTGATATTATAAATGGTACAGTTTACATTTTAAAACTATGGATCCATTTGGAAAACAGAAAACAATTTTAACTCTGAATTGCAATCAGACCAGTTCATCATATTTAACAAGTAGCTTTTATTACAATATTTTTCTGTACTTCAACCCTTGTTTGTCCTCATTATCAGTGTCATTCTTCCCTGTTTGCCAGTTTGTGTCTCTTTAATAACAAAGTGATGTTACCTTTGTATGTACATTACCTTGGTATTGAAGTGTTTGCTGATGGCGCGGAGGATGTCTTGATCGATGCGAGTCAGTATCTTCTCCGGTGGTGCGTTCAGGGCCACATGACCATAACACAAGATTAATGTGCTTTTCACTTTCTCTACCTCGACATCGTTACGTTCCTGAGGAAAGGAAAGTGAAGACAGACAACACAAGCGTGTTTAACAACAGCACAACAGATTCTTCACATGATGGATATATGATGAATGTTTATTGTACTTTGAGAAGGTTGAAGATGCTCGGTGACTTCTTGAAGGCGTCCGACTTGCCGAACTCTTCCAGTTTTGCCAGAGTTCCCTCTAAGTGGCTGTTGGCACACAGACCCACCCCCATTGCAACTCCCTGACAGATAGAGAGAACAGAAACAAGAAGTCCAGGCATGAAAATGTAATAGCAATCATTGAGAAATGCTCATTTTTATATCAGATTCACAACACAGGAGAAATCCTCGTATGACATTTGTACCTCTCTTTCGATGGCATCACTGTGTTTTGCTGTGAGGAGCATTTCTTGCAGCTGCTTTTTAACCACTTCCTTATTGAAACACTGTTTGAGAGTCACTCCGATACATTGATACAGGAAACTCTAGAGAAAATGAAAAATACAAATTACATTACATATATGATGTTAAATGTGATCAGTGCTGGTTTGTAATCTATGTTCACCATCAACAGTTCTCATCTGACAGGTTTGGGAAGAAATAGTTTGGACAATACATTTTTCTTTACTGAACATTTAAAATAATCTTTAACTTACTGTTGTTAAATAAACAGCATTAAGTCTCTACACTCAGGTTAACTGTTCACCTCAGGGGCTGTTATGTCATTTGTTTGTTTATTCCACACATGGCAGTTATTTTAAAACAAAAACATGTACACTTATACTGGTCTTTCATTTTTGTATAGCGCATGGTGGAAAGGAGCAGGGAGAACAACATCTTATTGTACCTGCCCCTTCTCATAAAGAGGCGTAGCTTTGTTTGAGGGGGTCATGAGCCTTAAAGGATGGGAATCACCACTGAACACAGTCGGCATCTTGAGTTTTATTATGATCAACATGAAGCTCTAAATTAGGCTCACTGTGAGGGCCTAGCCGCACGACAAACAACAAAACCATGTCAAATTATTTTATGTTACTGCTAACAAAACAAAACAATAGATTGAGTTCACTTTTTTGATTTGTGGGTGAAAAAGCTGAAGCTCTTACCTTCTCCTCTAAGGCGTTGTTATATGTCGAGAGGTATCTCGTGGCCTCTGCTGCCAGCTGACACACCCACTTGTCATCATCAATAGTAGACAGCGTCTTAGACAAGAGCTAGAGACAAGAATTTAGAAGAAAATCCACTTAATCGAGTCAGACAGTAATGTTTACTCCATTAAACAATCTTTCCGGGGAAAACATTGGAATTTTTAGTCTGACTTGGGCTGTCTAAGAGCAAAGTATATTTAGGATAATATTCTCATATAGAGTAAACAAGCCCACCTGCAGCAACTTTTCCTCCCACTGCTTCTTATCCAGGCTCTCTGCTGTTGACTCTGAAAACAAACCACACACAGGCAGACTAAAACTAATGTTCATTAGACAGAAAAAGGGAAAGGATCCCAAAACATCTGCACCCTACATATGTGTAAACGTTGTTAAAAAAGCACAGCAAGTATCCACTTGGTTTCTCCTACAGGAAAGCAGGCTTCCTTCAAAGCTATTTCATAAATATAAACATAGAAATGATCATGTTCAAATATGTTCATACCCTCTAAAATGGAGAGCAGAGGAGGTATCTCTTTTTCCCAGAGTATCTCTGTGTTGGGGTGGATGTTGATGCAGAGGATCTGAAGGAGAGAGAGGGAGGGAGCTCCGTGACCTCTGCTGCTGAACGGGAACGCTGCATTCACCTGGAGCACAAACCACCACACACACAAAGACACACAGATACCAGACAGGGGTGTTCAGATTACTAATTACATTTTGAGTAGAATTAGTATATTACTCTTTTGAATATACAGAAAGAGCAGCTCCAAATATTAAAATTACAATATTTGAAGTCAAAATGTGTAAACTTCAGACTCGACAATGGATGATATTAGGCATGACAAATAGTTGTCTAACACAGGCCCTAGATTTCATTATATTATACTAAATGTATTTCTATTTCTTCAGCTGTTTAAGACTGGATGTTCAGTAAGCCTTTGCTTTAAACTCTAGTGACAAAAAGATGTGAAAGTTTGGCTCCATATAAAGTTACCAGAGATAAAAGAAATGTGTTCTAGTTATAGAGTTGGATTTACTTACCAGCAGCCTGACCATTAGTGTTTGAGGAGAGGGCAGATTGACTGGAGGACAGAGAAGACACATTTTACTTGATGTTGTGATCATGAAACACAATAAGAATGGTAACTTTCTCAAAGCTGCTCTTTAGGACTGTCTTTGTATCTAAATGGAACAACTGTTTTGGATATGTATTAATCATTTAAGTAAGATGTCATGCAAAAGAGGAAGTCAAAGACATCACTTTGGTATTTTTCCCTATTATCTGACATTTTATAGAAGAAATAATCACGAGAATAATGGATTATTTGCATCCCAACCGTACATGCATGTGGTCGGTAAATATTGCCCCTACCTTCCACAGTAAAGTCTATGTTGAAGTTGGGCTCCTGGTTACTTTTCTTCTTGCTGCCCAGCACGATCAGACTCTTACACAGAGGCATGGTGGCATTGCTGAACTGAGGGGGGGTCAGGTAGTACAACAGCTTCGGCCACAGCACCTGAAAACAACAAAATATACGTTACATTTCTAATCAATGTTAATTAGTCTGAGACATACAATGGACAACAACTGCTGTTCATTTAACCTGAAATAATCTGTTTTACAGCTTCAAAAAAAATGCAACAGTGAAACAAACAACAGTCGTTCATTTTTTTTGGGAACCCAGATGAATCCGTCAGCAATAGATAGTAGGGAAGCTCGATTATGGCAAAAATCATAATCTCGATTATTTGGGTCAATTGATATCACGATTACTAAAAACGATTATCCATTTACTTTGAAAACATCCATTTATTGGAGAAGATTTTTTTTGAACAGTATGTTTTTAACAGTTGATTACCATGAACTTTAAGTAGAACTCAACTGAAAAACCAATAAAAAAATAAAATTAATACAAAAATAATCGTTATATTTCCATTATGTTGTTTTCATAATCGTTGCAAGCCATAATCGTAATTGCCATTAAAATACGATTAATTGAGCAGCCCTAATGGATTGTCTACGTACATCAGCGAGTCGTCCCACAGTGGTGGTCAGGAGGTGCAGGGTGTTGTCGCACATCGACCTCAGAGCCTCGTTGGTCACCTCCTCTGGATCTGCGGGCTTCTGGCCTCTCTGGAGACACACAGATGGATTCATGTTTTAGATTCTAATCTTAAGTATGTTATCGAGAAATGTAAATAGGCTTCAAGTTTGATCCACTTGATTTGTAAGCCTTGTAAGTCTACACCTTCTCATAAAACGCTCAGCTTTATATGAACTTTCAAACAAATCCACTGATTAAGGTTAAATCCAACAGAAGTTGTACCTGATATGTGTCAGGTAAGGCGCAGTGTTGTACGATGAATCGAACCAGCAGCTCCCCCCCCTCCAGCTCAAGGTAGCCGTGATGAGCCATCGCACTGATCACCTGCACCACGCGCTTCTTCACCTGAGACACACAGAGATACATTCTTATGATTGTCTCAACAAAAATCATACCGAAAGGAAAACTCAACTGTTAGAAACTGTGATTCTGTTATTCAATGGTCACATAGAGAGTGTGTGTCTGCATGTGTGTTACCTTGTTGCTGTGGTCAGCCATTGGTTGTCTGATGCTGGCCAGAATCAGCAGCTTCTTATTCTCCATTGTGGAAGCTGCAATAACACAATTAGACACAAACACAAATAATTACATAAGAATGAACAGATAAATAATAAGGGTTGTGTAGACTACGTGAGTTTGATATGATAGAAGACGACTGAATGAGTAATTTAATCATGCCAAATGAATCAGTGATGTGTGTGTAGTAACAGATAATAGGAGCTGTTGGGGATGCATGTGGGCTGTGCAGAATCTTATTTTATTCTAAACTTCTTTTGAGATTTTTTTGTAATATAGCTTTGAATGTCTGTTGGCCTACCCTGAAACTAAATTCTCAATTCAAATGAGAAAAAAAATGAGTTTCCTTTTCTTAATTAAATTAACTTTCGACAACGAATATAACTCCTTGTATGTGCGGCAAGAAGGAAGGCAAATCGTTTTTTGAGTGCAGCAAAATGTTGTTTATGAAAGTCTCAAGTGTGTTTTCTCACTGGTGGAGTTGATGAAGTGACGAAGGACGGCCAGGGAGCCCAGCCTGCTACGCTCATTGCTGTTCTCCAACTTCTGAAGAACGAACATGACCAGCCGGTCTGGGAAGGAGTTTGCTGGAGAGACGAGTGGAAAGGAGTTAGAAAGAAAGAGATTCAAATGTAAAATCCCATCATTTTCTCATTCATACAAATCAGGAACACAGGAATCTCCAGGTCTATTTGTTCTACTAGTTTTTTGTGTGAACAGATTGACAATCTTTGTGTCAATGTGTAATCTGTAAATGTAAAACCCCTTACACAAATGAAAAAAAAAAGAAATGTGGAAAATATTTTGCAAATAAAAAAAAATGTCCAAGTAAAAATAAGATAATCTACAGATATATTAAATAAATGACAGTGGGGGAAAAAAGTATTTAGTCAGCCACCAATTGTGCAAGTTCTCCCACTTAAAAAGATGAGAGGCCTATAATTTTCATCCTCGGTATACCTCAACTATGAGAGACAAAATGAGAAGAAAAAAAATACAGAAAATCACATTTATTTGCATATTATGGTGGAAAATAAGTATTTGGTCAATAACAAAAGTTCATCTCAATACTTTGTTATATACCCTTTGTTGGCAATGACAGAGGTCAAACGTTTTCTGTAAGTCTTCACAAGGTTTTCACACACTGTTGCTGGTATTTTGGCCCATTCCTCCATGCAGATCTCCTCTAGAGCAGTGATGTTTTGGGGCTGTCGCTGGGCAACACAGACTTTCAACTCCCTCCAAAGATTTTCTATTGGGTTGAGATCTGGAGACTGGCTAGGCCACTCCAGGACCTTCAAAAGCTTCTTACGA
Source organism: Notothenia rossii (assembly GCF_949606895.1). Lineage (NCBI taxonomy): Eukaryota > Metazoa > Chordata > Actinopteri > Perciformes > Nototheniidae > Notothenia > Notothenia rossii. The sequence continues at coordinate 27,419,126 of NC_136905.1, forward strand.
AGCCACTCCTTCGTTGCCCGGGCGGTTTGTTTGGGATCATTGTCATGCTGAAAGACCCAGCCACGTTTCATCTTCAATGCCCTTGCTTATGGAAGGAGGTTGTCCCTCAAAATCTCACGATACATGGCCCCATTCATTCTTTCCTTTACACGGTTCAGTCGTCCTGGTCCCTTTGCAGAAAAACAGCCCCAAAGCATGATGTTTCCACCCCCATGTTTCACAGTAGGTATGGTGTTCTTTGGATGCAACTCAGCATTCTTTCTCCTCCAAACACGTCTAGTTGAGTTTTTACCAAAAAGTTCTATTTTGGTTTCATCTGACCATATGACATTCTCCCAATCCTCTTCTGGATCATCTAAATGCTCTCTAGCAAACTTCAGATGGGCCTGGACATGTACTGGCTTAAGCAGGGGGACACGTCTGGCACAGCAGGATTTGAGTCCCTGGCGGCGTAGTGTGTTACTGATGGTAGCCTTTGTTACTTTGGTCCCAGCTCTCTGCAGGTCATTGACTAGGTCCCCCCGTGTGGTTCTGGGATTTTTGCTCACCGTTCTTGTTTCTCATTTTGACCCCACGGGGTGAGATCTTGCGTGGAGCCCCAGATCGAGGGAGATTATCAGTGGTCTTGTATGTCTTCCATTTTCTAATAATTGCTCCCACGGTTGATTTCACACCAAGCTGCTTACCTACTGTATTGCAGATTCAGTCTTCCCAACCTTGTCTACAATTTTGTTTCTGGTGTCCTTTGACAGCTCTTTGGTCTTGGCCATAGTGGAGTTTGGAGTGTGACTGTTTGAGGTTGTGGACAGGTGTCTTTTATACTGATAACGAGTTCAAACAGGTGCCATTAATACAGTTAACAAGTGGAGGATAGAGGAGGCTCTTAAAGAATAAGTTACATGTCTGTGAAAGCCAGAAATCTTGTTTGTTTGTTGGTGACCAAATACTTATTTTTAAACCATAATTTGCAAATAAATTCTTTAAAAATCAGACAATGTGATTTTCTGGATTTTTTTCTTCTCATTTTGTCTTTCATAGTTGAGGTATACCTAGGATGAAAATGACAGGCCTCTCTCATCTTTTTAATTGGGAGAACTTGCACTATTGGTGGCTGACTAAATACTTTTTTGCCCCACTGTATATGAAATGGCATTTTTGAAAATCACAACATTTACATCTTGCGATCAGGCATTCCAGTTTTTATTTGTGTTATCAAAAATAATTTGTTGATCTCAAAAATTCTATTTGTGAATTTATATTTTACTCACACAGAGTGTAAGACAAAACACAAATACCATGGAGACAAGAAAAACAAGATGTTGAAGGGAAGAGAAGTGGACCATCAGCCACAGCTAATATGATTATGTTGTGCTGGACGCTGAGTCCGGCTAATGGCTGATCACATTACTGATCTTGTGACTCCATAGAACTAAAACAGATAGAAATGCTGTCAAACAACCTTTAGCTATTACCAAACAATTAACCTGGTCATCACACTCTTCTTGTATAAATAATGAACCAAATTGTATATGAAAGCTTCAGTACCTAGTAAGCTGAAGCAGCGGAGGACCTCGTTGTGGTTCTTGACAGTCGGAGGGTTACTGTAGTCTATTGGTGCAGAAACCTGGTAGTTGAAAGGAGATGTGTCAACTTGAGCCCTCAAACAAGTTCTGGTGAGCTCTGACATGTCTAAATAATTACATAGAACAAGTTTATTACATCTCAATGGTAATGGCCAGATGTTTACCTCAATCAATTACCTTTGCAGCAGTCATAATAATAATAATAATAATAATAATGAGGAAAATACCTTTGACCTGCTAAACAGTTTTAAGGTTTTGAGTCGGATCAGTGAGATAGGAATATCTGTAGGTGTGGTTAAGATTATGCTGCTGTAACATTCTGATGAAACACTCACAAGACAATCCAGATCATGCTCACATATGGTTGGAAGACTCATTGTGGTAACGTGTTGCGACATAGCAAGGCATAGGGCAGCTCAGTCACAAGGTTATGCAAACATCTGACTGCAGCGCCCCTGACAGTCATTTGACACATTTCAAAAAGAAAGCCGCTTAAGGTGAACCTACAGTGAGATGCAAACCCAGTATGCCCAGTGCTTAGCCTCAGAGTTGTGATTTATGAGGTGAACCGTTCTGTCAGTAAACAGAAGGATTTTGACATTGCACAATGACTGCATTACAGCCAGTATGACACAGACTTAAGTAGTGTGATAGAAAGTGCTGATTGAAACCAGCAACTGACAGTGGTCATACCACACAGATCCACGTGAAGGTGATGTGATGTACTAATTTAAGAATGTTATGCTTGTGGTTTGCTCAAAGGATGTTATTGGGCACTCTCACTTCCGTTTTTTTTGTTAGTTATTAACCATTTCAAACGTTTCACATTAGGTCTCCAAGAAATGCACTAGCTGAGCTTGATGGTCTGACCAACGGTACCTGGTATGGATTCAGTTCAATTCATTCATTCACAGAGTAACATCATATGACATAATGGAGATATACCAGACCCCGATAGGCTATCCAAAACGTTGGTAAAGGAACCGAGACACAATATACTGTATGCTACTAGCCCATCTAGAATTGGACAATTGGAGGTATATATATGAGAACAGCAGAACATCTTGACGAGTATGATTTCTGCAAATTGTCCCTTTTTTATGAGCGTCCGTGTCATGTGTCTGTGATGTGCTGCATTGTTTGATTTAGTATGTGTGTACCTGTTGATGCAGGGCAAAGAGCAGACTGTCCAGTTGTGTCTCCAGCACTCTGCTGCTCATGCTGACAGAAGCATCCAGAACTTGGCACAGACTCTGAGTGGAGGCAGAATAAAGAAGTGAAACAAAGTTTAATTGGCAGAAATAAAGAATGAATGCCCATAAAAGTCAGGAGACAGTTGTGAATGATGGCCATGAAACAAAATGCACTGCACTACAAACTCAAACCCACCTTGCTAATGATATAGTGCTCGTTGTTTTTCTTGTACAGGGACAGGATGGCAGGAATGAGCTTAGGAATCTGCTCCTCCAGTTTATCACTGGCCATCAGATGGCTCATAGAGCCCACCGCCTCCGCTACTGTCCACCTCAACTGGAACACAGAGACAGGAAGTCAGGTGACAGGCGTTACAGAGATTATGTGACATAGATTCACTAAATAGTAACCTTTACTAGAACTGTGTGAATAGGGAATACATAAAAAGGGAAGCCATGGAAAAAGGTGAAGAAGAAATCATGAAGCTCAAAAGATAATAGACAATGTTTTTCTACAGGGAGCTCACCTTTGACTCCCTGCTTTGTAACCAGTTATTGAAGAGGATGTCGAAAGCAGCATAGATTTCACTGGAGAATGTGTCCTTCCTGACTGTGGGATCTGGAGCTTTGTCCAGGTTGGCAAGGTACTCCAAGATACTGTCGCTGAAGTGACACAGAGCTGCAGAAACAAACAGAGGGAAAGGGAAATTAGGAAGAGTGAAAAACCATGTGAACCTTAAGTGTTTTAGGAGAAGGATATTATATTATTCAACATTTATGAAGATTTGATAAAAGCCTGTAGGGAGGTTCTTACCTGAAGAGAAGACCCACTTCATGTTGTCCTGTTTGGCCATGCTCAGCATTGGCAGCATGGTGCCCAGAATAGCATTGAGGAAGGGTACCATTCCATAAACTAGAGAACAAGGAAGAATACAGCATAAATTAGACCTTATTAGCTCTCATTTCCTCCGTGCTAGGAGAAATTGTACCAATTGTTAACAGAAAAGCATGGAGGGAACTCTGTATCTCTGTACTGGTCATTGATTTACAGTTACTCTAGCTAATTCCTCTGAAAAGTCAACATAAATCTAATTCAGTTGACACAAAGAACTACAAGGATAGCTACTCAGAAGCAGCCACTGATACAAGTCCTATTGAGCATTTAGAATGTTCATAAGGAGTCATGATTTGATATCTATTATATACTGTATAGTATATATTTATATGTTCCAATATTAAAGGCAAAGCCAGCAAGTTTATTTATATAGCCCTGATTTAAAATAAGCAAGATTTGCAGGGGATCTGCAGTTTGGAGCATAATAACTGAATGCTGGTTTTACATCACAGTAAATGCACATTTAGAATGAAGAAGACATGCATACAAATGTGTAAGGCACGCAGAAGCAGTGGATGTCGTATGGGACCAATGTTGTGTGCTCCTAAACAAATAAACTATGGTGGTGTGCAAACATTTTGTCCAATAAAAGCTGTTTTAAACAGGTTTAACAGGTTTTTGTCTTTTCAACATCACTCAATAACTGATTGAACTTCCTTAAGTAAATATATTCTTACCGTTGGAATCTGAAAGGTTGGCTAGTGTCTTGACCACGAAGAAGTGAGGAAGGAGCCCCGGCTGAAACTTGCTTAGTATCTCCTCCATGATGTCATTGATGTGCTTGTTGCCCACAGCGACCAAAATATTACTGGCTGCCTGCTGCCAATCAGGGATGACCTCCTGAGGGAAACAGAAAGGCAGAAAAAACATTAAGGACCATAGTTCATCATCTTCACTCTGCATTACACAAAAAACAAACAAAAAATGTAAATCTGACATTTTACCTTTGTTCGTGTCATCTCATCTGAGGCCAGAGAGATGATACTCTTGATCCTGGGGTTACTGATCTCCTCTATCCTGCAGCCCACAATCAGCTCAATAGTCTGAAGAATCACAACTCTGTGGCTCACCACCAACTACAAAGAGGCGGCGGAGAAGAAAGGAGGGACAAGAAGAGAAGGAATAAAAGAAAATATCTATTTTAACACAAAACTGAGAAGTAATAATGTCACAGCTAAGTTCAATGTATTCAACTGACTGCAACGTAGTCTAAATATAATACACAATACAGAATATTCAACAACATCTCAATGAAAAAGGACATTCTTTGTGCAGTGTCACTGATGTTTCCCTAGATATTTCCCCAGTGTATCATCTGTAATCACAGTCATGGGCTGAGACTGTATGATAAGATCATACACACACAAGCTGATTCAGAGCTCTATTGGGACATTTATTAGGAGCTGATGTGTTACAAATACAAAATAAGGACCAGGAAATTAACCTTTTATTTCTATAGGCCCATGCAGGTCAAATCTAAGCAGGTTAGAGGAAGAATTGAGCAATATTTGTCATACAATATCTCAATTGTATTATAGTACAGCTTCTGGAAATTATGTTGACAAAACCTGTTTAAAAAGAAAAATGTGGATGTATGTTTTTTGGAAACTCCAGTGGATTAAAGACTTGTAACATTAAGACTCAAGTTTAAGCTCAATTGGCAGAAATCTATTTTGAATATTTGTACAATTCATAATTTAAGTCAGTCTGAAATATTGCTGTTTTTGGACTGTTGGTGAAACAGTTTAATTATGTTCTATCATTCATAGACCAATTAGTGATTGATATATCAATATAATGAATCGAAAATGTACATTAATATTGATTTATGCTGCTTGACTCTCATTAGTCAAACCTCAAGCGGAAAATCGGATTCTCTCTGTGACAGAAATGCACCACAAATACACACAAGTTTACATGTTGCATGTGTGGGAAATAAAACCACATGCTAGAGGCCCTTTAGGTATGACCAGATTCCACAGATTAGCCGTACAACAGGGGGTCACATGACCACAATTCAATTCAAAACACAGAGATTTCCATCATAGAAGTTAATGGTGTTCAATGTTTTTGTGTAGCTTCTAATCTGTACACTGGGGTTACAGACTGCAGTCACAGCAAAAGAGCACTTTAACTGTTGAAAAGTTCCCAGATGGTGTTGACCAGACACTAATGGCAATACCAGAACTAAAGGAGAGTAAATGGTAGTAAAAGCATGCTCATGTATAGCAGTCATGCCGATCTGGCTCTTTTGGCAAGGGCTACAAGAGTGTGTACTGATAATTATGTCCACTGGTTACCACGGTATGGTTTCTTAGACACACACAGTCGAAGTGGTGGGATAGAGCTGTTTCCTGGCGATTTACCTTAGGGTGTTTCAGCAAGTAGTCCTGGCACATGGCTAACACTCTGTCTGGCTGCTGTTTTCCCAGGGTCAACATGGACTTCCTGACCTGCTCCTGGACCTCTGAGTCTTTATCAGTGGCCGCGTCTAGAAGAGCCAGGGTCACCTCTAGAGGGAAAACCACAGAATGATGAGAAATATGAGTATGGAGATTCAAATGTAAAACACAAGAAGGAGAGGCCCTAAACACAAATGACTAGAAAACTAGAAAAACCTGAGAAAAATATGCATGGTTCAGAACAATCCGAGCAAATTCACAACTGTAGATGAATAGAGGCGGAGATAATACAAATTGGGGAAAAAAGAGAGGAGCTCACGTTCCACATCTGTGTCCTCCATGATGTACAGCCAGAGGGATGGCTTCCTGTAGCCTGTGGCCGAGGATGTAGCTTCCCTCCTGGGATACAGATGGGCAGAGGCTGCCTGGAGCTAAGGAACATAACACGATATGTAGATACTAAGTAAATATATTAATTAATTTGACCCTTTCAGTGGTTTTGCAGACCGCAACATCTCACTATCCTTTCAGCTGTCTACGCTTTAGTTACCTGTCTACGCCGCCTCTTTAGCCACTAACACCACCTCCTAATAAACCAGCACGAAGTAGAAAACAACTATTATTAATACAAAGCTATATGAGGCTGACATTGAAAGAAAACGGCTCTCATTATTGTCCAAGTATATTCTTGACGTCTTGTCTATTGTAGCTTGTGTTATAATTATTTATGCGCCTTTAACCTTATGGAGAGATGATGCTGCAGACTTGTTAGCATGCTAACCTACAGTAGCATCTGTTGCTACGGAAGACAGCGTCCTCACACCGCAGAATGAAGGAAAACAAGAGCTTTGCTAATTAGGATAACTTATCAAGTCTTAGTAAACGTCGGCTGAATAATTACCTCTGACGACTGCTTCTTCTCTCGGTTTGAAACAATAGGTTTCCCTGTAAGTGTGCTCGCTGTGTGCCTGTCTGTCAGTGCAGGTGTAAACACGCCTGGTCATGTGCTTCTGGACAGCACGAGCGCATCAGGCAAGGGGGCGTGGTCAGACAGTCATAGAACTGAAGCACATAGAGCTGCTATTCAACCTACAAACCATGATCTAGTCTGCTTTAGTAGGGTGAGAGAGTGCCTTTTGGAGACTATTATGCATGGCTTCACTTCGTAATTTATTTATTTTTCTCGTGGTGTATGTTTCTCATGTCTGTGTGTATCAACAAGTACCTTTAAACCAGGTTCTATTTCGTATATGGCTTCGCCCTCTAAGGCTATCGCTATTGGGTAATCCCCCTGCGCACCCGCGCAGCACTGAAACACTTGTAGTCCACGCTCACCCGCAAGGTGGGCCCCGCCCTCGGGCCTCCTTCCGGTATAAATAGGAAGGAGGTCCGGCAATCTGCTACCTCTTTTCTTCAGCAAACCTCGGAAGTTACTGAAGCACAGAACCATTAAACATCATGAGCAACAACTGCGTCCGAAATTGTCCCTGATGTGGCTCAGGATATATCATGAGCTATGACCAGCACGCAATGTGCGAATCCTGCCTGGGGCCAGAGCACGCGGACGCGGCTCTCAGCCAGCAGGTCGCTTACTCACATTGTGCCCGTCTCCCATCAGCCGACAGGAAGCGAAGAGCGGACGCTCTAGCTGCTGCGGCCGACGAGGACGATTGGCCCGTCCAGCACGTGGACGGCAGCATGTCCCTGGAGCCGAGTTCCGGGCAGGAGTCGGACGACTCCTACCCCGTCTCCCTCCATGGTTCACCGTGCGGTTCTCCCCTCCCTCCTCTCCCCCGGACGGGGGAGACAGAGTCGGAGCAGGGGCATGGTTTGGCGGCCGAGCATGAGGTCCCCTTCTCCGTCGCAACAGAACGGCGCCCTAAGTCGAGCTCCCCCAGAGAGTATGTCGCCCGCCAGGCCGACCAGGTGCACCAGTGTGCCTTTCTGGCGGCGGAGAATATCATCGCGCTGCTCTCCAACTCGGTGGTGACACTGGTAGAGCCAGAGGCGCGGGAAGGTATTTTGAGTGGGGGTGCTGAGGTGCTGGACTCCAGTGAACAATATTACGGGCACTATAGAGCATGCATAAAAAAACTCCCCACAAGCAAACACACAGTAAACCCGCGACTGTTACAATGAAGGCTCGATAATCAGCTCACGGCATATTGGCAGGGGTAAAGTGCTATTTTTTTACGAGTGGGGAGCGGACCTCACCTCCTCTAGGGGGGTCCGGGGGGATGCTCCCCCGGGGAGATTTTTTTTAAATATTGAAGTTAAAAGCATCAATCTGATGCACTTTGAGAGCAACATTAAGAGATCTATGGATACATCTCTCAACACCCAGATGAAACACAACTGTAAGCAGATGTTCTTTTTCTTTATGGATATTTTACAAATCACTCCCCTTTCAAACTGTATTCTTGTTTTACTGCCATATAGTATTTCATAATTGTTCTTCCTTTATTCTCTTATTTTTTTTATAACTATAATGATCATATGAAGGTGTGCCGCGGAAATAATCTTTTGAATAATTTTGGACCAAACCGTTTGAGACCCACTGAGATAACTTAGACTAAAGTTAACTGTCTAAACACTCAGAGAGTCCTTTAGCTCACCTGAGCCTCTCAGTCTGAGAGGAGAGCTCTCCTCCAGCTTGTTGTGGAACAAACAGCTCCGTATGTCCGTTAGTGCAGCTAGCTAACCAGATGCTAACAACACGGTCCCTGCTGCTGGCACCGGTCCCTCTCTCTCTCCCCCTCTCTCACACACACTAAATGCGCTATTTCCGCACACACACAGAGCCGCGAGCTTGAATGACACAAGCACACTTTTATTTCCATCCAACTCTCTGATTGGTCTGGTGTCTTGCCTCTGTTGCATTCACTGAACACGGGAAATTACAGTCCTGCCGTCCTTTCTAGTGTCTTGATGAGGTTCACGTAAAGCACGGTTAATGTATTATATTATTGAGGTAGAATTGTCCAGGGCTACAGAAAAAACATTCGGGGCAGGCCAAAATATCATTTTACCAACAATGTGGAATTTATTGGCTACATATTACACAGATTATGCACAGCGGGAGTAGCAATAACCGTCAAATAATAATTCAGACAGGGGAGCTCCGCACCCCCTGCCTGCCGCTAGGGGGTGCTGCAGCGCCCTCAGCACCCCCCTTCCCGCGCCCATGCATCTCGTATCGCATCTGTCAAAGCCTGGGTTTCATAATAAATTGGAAGAAGAGCTGTCCTCTTCCCTCTCAGACAATCGTTATCTGGGAGTGGAGTTAAACTCAGCTAGCATGAGAGCGCGGCTCTCGCGGCAGCGAGTGGAGGAACTGACAGCCCCTCCGGCGTGTCACAACCCACACAGCCCTCTCCGTGACGCAGCTGCTCTGCGTTGGCGTCAGCTGGTCACGTGATGATACCCCTGGCCCTGGGTCTCTGCCAACAGGGGGTCTCCAGAGGTGGTTCTTTCGCTGCAGAAGCCTGCTGTTTTTAACCTATTGGTTTATAAACTGCAGAGCTCGCGGTATTCCTCTGTCCCAGATATGCCTCCTACACACGGTCATAATAACCCACGAGCACCGTTATAACGCCTCATGTGGACAGCATGCACACACCTCTCATCCCCTGGGCGTGTACGCGCCCCATGAAGAGAGACGGAGTGAAATGCAGCGTGTGGAAACTCCCTCGCAGCCCTTTTGCCTCACGGGCAGCGGCGGTGATGGCGTGGCTCATCACCATGACGACCATTACGGCACATCACAGAGAAGCCTCTCCCCCCCAGCAGTTCCATGGGATACAAGAAACACTCCTATCATCCCAGGAACAGTGTCTTGCACGGTTTTTTACGTTAAAAAAACGGGGGAGTCGCCCCGTTGCTGTACAATCAATGTGTTGATTCGCACAGACAACAGTCCACGGCTATGGAAGCAGCCTACCTCAATCGCCAGGGAGGAGTACGATCTGCGCAGCTTCTGAACGCAGCCAGGCGGCTGCTGTTCTGGGCGCGCACACATGTTGCTCTCATCAGAGCAATGTATATTCCCGCCGAATTGAACAGAGGGGCTCGCAGAGCGCAGCAGCCGTGTTATGCGAGGAGTACGGAGACTCAGACCTGTGTCACGCGCACTGGTGCCTCAGTGGGATTTGGCTTTGGTGTTACACGCACTAAAGCAAAGCCCCATTTGAACCATTAGACCAGGTTCCCCTTAAACTGTTGTCAGCCAAAGTAGTATTACTTTTGGCTCTATCAGCGAAAAGGGTGAGTGATTTGTCTGCTCTCTCTGTGGCTCCGTCAGGCCTCCGGATCCAAGGAGATGGCAGTTCAGCTGTTTTACGCCCTAACCCGGCTTTTATGCCAAAGGTTAGGGCGTTAGAGTCATGAGTGATCACCTTGGATGGCTTCTTTCCCCCTCCTCACAGGTCGGAGGAAGAAGCCGCGTCTCATCTCCTCTGTCCTGTGCGCGCGCTGTCCTGCTAGTGGCGCACACGGCTGCCTTGCGCCATTCTCAGCGCCTGTTTGTGCATTATAGAGAGCGTTCGATCGGGCAGCCTCTGTCTGCACAACGGCTGTCACACTGGCTGTGTGAAGCTGTGTCACAGGCATATGTCTCCTCATGGGGTGGATCCCCCGGAGAACAGCAATGCGCACTCCACCGGAGGAATGTCCTCCTCCACGGCTTTGCACGGAGGAATGTCAGTGGAAGACATTTGCACTGCTGCATCTTGGTCTTCCCCCTTTTCAATTATTCAATTGTATTTAAGGGATGTCTCCCATTCCTCTCTGACACACCCTGTACGAAGTGTCTTGTCAGAGTGAGTGACGTCAGGGATCCAGCTGGGCGCTCTCCTGTCTGACACGCAGAGAGCTGCTGTTCCCGTTCTATGATCGCTGGGCAAGGTGGGACCTTCGTCTCCACTTTCTCACAGCGGCTGGGTATGTATTGTTCCCAGCCTTCATCCCGTCAGGGAAGATAGGCATGTTTTGCTATGTTCCAGGGACGATGATGCGCCATTACACATGGCACAACAGGCATGGGGTGTTATTGAGCAGGTGTGTCTGTGCTTCTAGTGCCGAGCGGACCCAGTGGGGCGCAGACTACATCATGCTTCGCCCTTAACCCAATAGCGATAGCCTTAGAGGGCGAAGCCATATACGAAATAAAACTGAGGTTACCTACTGTAACCCCAGCTTCTATGAGTAAATGGCGCAGCCCTCTAAGCGCTGGGCCCCACTGGGTCTACGAATAGCTGAAGAAAAGTTATTTTGTATGGGAGCAGATTGCCGGGCCTCCTTCCTATTTATACCGGGAGGAGGCCCGAGGGCGGGGCCCAGCTTGCGGGTGGGCGTGGACTAGAAGTGTTTCAGTGCTGCGCGGGTGCGCAGGGGGATTACCCAATAGCGATAGCCTTAGAGGGCTGCGCCATTTACTCATAGACGCTGGGGTTACAGTAGGTAACCTCAGTTTCATTCTGACACAAGCCAACAGTAGTGAATTAAGTTGTAGATAGTTTATCTAAAGAAAGTTACAAGTCGTCAATAATGTAAAAGAAATCCATTACAGGTTAAAAAAAGTTTAACTTACTAAACAGGAATGGCATTAAGAGAATCTATTTGTAAGTATAATTAGTAGGGTTGTATTAGTTATTTTATTTTGTAATTGGAAAGGGTCTCCGGAAGTGGTTTTGGGTTCTTGTCATTTGTAAACTGTAAAGTCAGACTAAGAATGCTAGTAAAATGAGAAAACAAACATTCATTTGGTGAGCATAGAAAGACATGAATCTTCTCTACAGTCCAGGTTTTTATGAATCACAAAGATGTAACAACACGTGTATTTACAGCAATAGATAATATTGCAGTGATCACTATATAGATAGTGATCACTGCAATATTACAACAGGATCAAAACACTTCATTAAAATGGCCAGGTCACTTATATCAAAGTATCTTCTTTTTTTTTTTTTAAAGCTGCAGGTTGAATTTTTGACAATTTTCCTTTGAATATTTGTTTACTGTACATATGAATATAAAAGCTTCACTAAGTGAATATAACAAATGTGTTTTGTGTATACGTTTGACATGCCGCCTATTATTACAGGTACTTTAGAATGGATATTTCCAAAATATTTAATTAATAAATGTATAGTTCAAGTCCCTTTTAGTGGCAGTTGCCAACCATGTATACAAGTTCTTCCACACAAAAAATGCTTTGTAAATCTGGTTAAGTCAAATATGGCTTCAGTTTAAAGCCTCTCATGGTAAATATCTCTCAATTACGGTTTAAAACAATACATATTAGTGCTTGATGATTACATAAAGGTAATATATGTTTAGTTCAATCAGAAAATACATGTCAGTATCAGAAAAAACTGTGCTATTTAATCTAAAAGAACAAGATGTATAATGCTTACATTTATATCAGAAGAGCAGCCACGATGCATGTAAATAAAACATTTAAGAAAATAAAGATATAAAAAGCATCATTAAGTCATAAAACCTATTTTCAATGCATTTGAGTAGAAATAAAATGAGACCATCTGTCTGTGTGCAACATTTAAAATGTTGAAGGTAAACATTAATTGTGACTTTTAGAAAATGTTTCATTTTTTTCTAACACAAATCATTTTACCCTGTAAAACACAGACATCACGATTACCCTGTAAATGAACTTTTCCTTTTTCCTAATATAATTCAGAGTACACAGAACAACAACAACAACAGCATCTACAAAGTGCACCTCCTGCATGAAGTCTGTGTCAGTTTTCGTTTTAACTTTAAGCTGGGAGATAGTTAACCAGCTGTCGTCTCACTTTAACAGCACAGATGTGTGAAACAGCCAAGTGTTAACAAACCTCAATCAGGATTTCCCCTCCAGTCTGTCAGTGAAGACTGACCTTTCTCATAGCAGCTGTATCTAATGTGACCCAGCTAATACAACTGAGTGATCGTTTTTATTGATCTTGGTCTATAGATTATTCACACTTTTATTTATTTCATTTATTTTTTCTTCTGATTTCTGGCCTCATGCATCGGCAGTGTCTGATCCTGGCGTTTTTTTCCTGTGAAAAAGAAATAATTCACGAATTAGATATTTGCAAAAAACATGCAAGTGTAAAGAACATCAATTATTTGCTTTACTTCTACGTCTAATTAAGCAGCAATTGCCAGAGTTTAATTGTTTTCTTCAAGTCAAATACTGTTGTTGCCAGAGTAAAATTGTCCCACATGCACATGAAGCAGATTTTAGTGATGACATTTTATTAATATCTAAATACAGTTTTTATTTCAAAAGCTCTAATAACTTATTATTTTCAACTGCTTTTTTAAATGATGAATTCCAGCTGTCAGCTCTGCATATTGGGGACGGGCGCAGGCACTGACTTTGGAAAACATTCATAGCAGCGTGTTTGCTGTATAGGGAAGTGAATGAACATACTCATGTTTGGTAAGGGAGGCTTTGTCGCAGGTGATCTCTGGCAGCGCCCCCCCCTCCTTAGGGAATGTCTGCACCCCCGCATTTTGCACACTGCCTCTCGGAGTGGATAAGCCATTCAGCTTCACTTCTCTGCAGCCACACAAAGATTTCATATGTAATAACTTGATGACGGACAACCACACAAAGTGCTATTATGTGAACATGATAACAGATAAATGAATATACCAAGACAAACTCACCCATTAGTGGTTCCCTCTCCTTCTTCAAGCATTTTGAGGCCTGGGACCTTCTGTCCAAACAGTTTCGTAGAGATGGACATAAGCAGGCCGCAGCGGTTTCTGTAGCAGCAGGTGGCGTCCACCACCAGGAATACCACCAGGAAGATCACCATGACAATGCCAAACACGGTGCCTTTTGTCATGCTGCTCACTTTGGCTGGAAGGAGAGAGAACAAAGTCAATCTGAGAACTCATTTTGCCACCACCCCCAGGTTAGCTTTAGGCTACATTTCCTGGTTAACAGGCATGGATGGAACCAAAACAAGCTGGCTACCCCATGGCTTTCAGCTGAAAAATGTCACTCAAAAAGATATGTCACCAGGAAGAGACACTAAAGAGCATGAGGAATATAAAACAACTGCAAAAGGTCAACTAACACCTAATATTACGACAAAGAGACACATAAAAACCAACAATAGACTCAAAATGTGACCAAGATACTCAAAATTACTTCAAAGAGACTCACAATTAATAAAGAGAAGCACAACAACTTCCAAAAAACTAAAATTGATTAAAATAAAGAAAAAGATAATCAAACAGCCACAAAGTGACACAAGGCATGTTTTGCTTCTATGTAAGAGAAGGCATTTACATGTCTGGGCATATAGGGGCCTGTGTCTAATAATCTGCCCATGCCGAGGGGGCTTTTGAGGGAGAAGAGGACTGAGTTGGGTCCAGGACTGACAGGTAGTGAGGAGGACCGGGCTGGGCTGTGAGTTAGGAGGCAGGAGGGAGGTGAGTCAGATGGATGCCTATAAGTAGAGGTTCAACTTGCTTTTCCTTCATTCTATATATTGAGAACATAAACTCTTACTGTATATTGCAACGTCTCTCGATGCGTTTCCCGAGTTGCTGACAGCCATGCAGGAATACAGTCCACCATCAGAGGGCACTGCCTCATCAATCACCAACGCACCATCTTCAACACGGACACGACCAGAGCCAGAGTCCTGCCGGAGGGAGGCACACAGGGAAATATGCAATCAGATATGGTACCAAGTACTATTAGTGTGTATAAGTGTTTAAAGTTAACACGCAGCAAATATGTCAGTGAGTTAGATAGAAGTATAGAGTGCCAGTCTACAAGCACATGATTAATGGGTTGATCAAAACTTGCTATGCCAGATTGATTGACATGGGCTTTGGTTACTGTGGCAAATGTAGAGCGGGCAGATGATGCATGGATCCATAAACTCCTACCAATGGGTGTAAGAAAATGTACACTTCAGCTTTAAAGATTTTGTGTTTTGTGATAGTGTATCGCTTTTCAACAATTATTTACATGCAAAGAATTGTGATAAACAGTGGCTGAGTTTGTATAAGTAGTGCTATGATTTTAGATGTTAGATGGAGAGTGCAGGGGTTTGTATATTGCATTGCTTACAGTATCGGAATACGGAATCACAACCCCTGTATGATACTGTTTGTTGTTCAACAGATTCCTCAGATCTTACCAGTATGTGTCCATTTTGCTTGTTGAGCCAGTGCAGCTCAGGCTGAGGATGACCGGAGATGTTACAGGACACAGTGACACGCTCGCCCACTGACACACTCTGCTGCTCTGCTGACACAAACACCTCTGGGGCCTCTGAAATAAAACATCAAGTGTCATTATAGTATATAATGCATGACGTAAACATGCCACCATGGGTTAAATGCAGCATGTCTAACGGCCCTTTGAAGCTTCAACGCTTCTGCCCATTCAGTTTTGAATGGGGTGACGTCACGCTTGGTGGAACCACAATGCAGTTCTACAAAAGTAGAGCAATGTTCAAAAGCAATGTTCAAAAGTTCAAAAGCAAGGTTCAAAAGTAGAGCAATGTTCAACTTTTGAAGCTTCGACAGAAGCGTCAGCCAATCGAATCATATGCCAGTACAAGCTCTAGCCAATCAAAATGCGTGCTTGTGTGTCCGGGGCGGGAGATTCATGTGATTGGATGTTGGACGAGTTTCAGACATGCCCACCGGCAAGCTTCAACGCACGCCGCCGTGTGGACGCTGCGTAATGGTTCATATATTCACTTTTGGGTTATGCTGTTGTTGTGTTTCAGGGAACTGCTGAACGGGGAAGAAAAATATTGATTACACTTGAACTGACCATAAACATGAAGCATGAAGGTAGCGGTGCTCTCAGCGATCTTGTTGGTGGCGGTGCAGATGTACTCTCCGTAGTCGCCCCTGGTAACAGACTTTATAGTCAACTGGCTACGGTCCGAGTTAAACTGATGATGGGAGGGGTCAAAGTTCACCGGCCTGTGAGGAGGAGATGCAGAGCTCAATACAAACTTTCTATTGCTGTTATTCATATGGATTCAAAGGATATGCTTAGAGAAAGATAGAGGAGGAGGGAGAAACACACACACACACACACAAAAATACATAATGACACAGTTGTACTGCAGATTGTAGATTGTCCGAAACCAAGTTGTAATCATGGAAAGCCACTACCATTTCATACAATGGTCAAAATCAAGTTCTTCTCCCAGACAAGTGGACATAAAACATCAAAAAAACACATCTACGTGTTTATTTTATTACACTTTGTCTGTTTGCATCTGTTGATTTCTCTTTACTTCCTCCAGTGTAATAATTAAATAATGTCTCACTTATAGTAATTTGATAAACTTGCAATACAACAACAAAAAAATGATAATATATGTAAATACAATATTTTCCCCTTTTCACCTGAAGGGTCTGCCCTTTAAAACTAACCCAAAATATATTAAAAACATGTTATTCAACTGAAGTCGAGTAAAGTGATGCACTACAATTTGAATGCTTGCTGCAAATTAGCATTTACTGTGAGTCGTGAAACTTGAGGTCACTTGAAGTCATTTCCCATCATCAACATATGGGTACACAATATGCCTTTTTATGGTGAAACTAAAAATATGTCTCCATGTCAGGACTCACATGTTCCAGGTGATGTTGGGTTTTGGTAGACCGTCCACCAAACACACCAGGGAAACGTTGGTCTCTGGTCCGGCCAGAACCTTTTTCACCTCTTCTCTCAGACGCACAGAAGGAGGAGCTGCAGAAGGGAAATTATAGAACGCTTTGATCATTTATAGTTCTAATCCTGGCATCCTCGTATCTAAATATGACTACATGCGTCTGTGCCTAACAAACTGAGCATCCAAGAATTTGCTATTTGTGTCATAATTTATCTTTCAAAGCTCTTGATCCTTATGATTGAAAGATACCCACCATTGACGACAACAGAGACAGGGAGTTGCTGATAGACGGGCCTTCCTCTGATCTGGGCCCGGCACACATACGTCCCAGCATCCTTCCTCTTCACTTTTTCAATCAGGACTGTGTTGTCAGGCAGCCGACGCACACGCTTTCCTCCTGAAGCGAGAGACAAGAACACAGAAAAAAGGGTTATATTTAAAGTCCAATATTCAGCAATGCTGTTTTAGTTTCCCAGTCTTATTTTCGCCAATTCATTTGTTTACAGTATAAGCTTAGCAAGGTGAGAAAATGTGGAAATATTTTGGAAGGATCCTACCATTCGAGGAGATTTCCTCTCCGTCTCTGAGCCAGTGCACATCCACGGCTGGCTGGCCCATCACCAGGCATGGCACAATGCCTTCTGTGCCCTCCAGAAATTCATGGTATGTGTTTGTGCTTCCAAATGATGGACCCTCTAAGAAAAAAGTAGAAGGCTTACTTTCTGCAGTAATGCGAAAAAATTAGTTTGTTATGAAATGACTATTACCCATTTCTAGACAGGTTCATCAAGTGCTGATTTGTACTTACCATAAACATACAGCTGTGTAGAAGTGTCATCATTGTATCCAGTGTCAAAATCACACACACAGCTATATTTGCCCACATCCTGCATCGTTGCATTCTTAATGCGCAGTTTAGAGGAAGTCTCATCCTGCCTTGTCACCTTCTCTTCATCAATAATTTCTTCCCCATCCTTGAGCCACATTATTTCTCCATCTGCCCCAGCTTCAGGACGGAAAGAAGGAAAAGACAGAGTGAATATAAATGCTTAATTTCATCTAGATGATCTAGATTGATTTGTGATCACATGAAAATAAAAAGGCTCACCTTTACAAAGCAGTAAGATCTCTTCTCCCAACAGAACATCTTGCTTACTCGAGATGATGTCCATCTTTGCATCTAGAGGAGAATAAATACTTTGCACCTGTTTCTGCTCTTTCCAAAAGGCATTTATAAATCAATATGTGATCCTGCTTCTTGTTCTATGGGAGACTTTTAATTAAGTTAATGATTTATGATCCACATACTTAAGTTCTATATTGAATAGTTGTGAAAAAGAAGATTAAAACACAATGTTATATTTTAAGTTACATACAGCAGTAAAATAGGTGTCACTTTTAAATGTAGAAAACGTTTTTTCTAACTGTTTTAACAGGCAGGATTCAACTGAAACATGCTTTTTAGTTGTATATACAGACAAATATATATTGATTATTGCCTAATGTATTTCCTCATTACACTATACAACACATACCTTGCTCAAAATAACATATTTCAGCCATGCACCGTATCTTTACAAAACCTTGAGTTATTTAAAAATCTTACCTCTGCAGTGCAGCAGAGGCAGCAGCAGAAAGGCCATCTTTAGGATGAGAGCTGATAGGTCCGTCATGTTCACCTGGCTACTGTTTGACAATCCTGTACGACTTCAAATCACAACTCTGAAGTTTGTCTGTTTTGGTTTTTGTGTCAACACAGCTGGAGAGAAAAACTAATATAGTTTATAAATAACAAATATCTCTAACTCTGTATCAGGCTGACTTACAGACACCTGCTGTTTTCCTATCCACCAAACATGCTGTAAGTATGATGGGGAGAGGGTCTGTGTCAGGGGTTATATAGGGGCAGACAAATAGTGGAGATGAGAGGAAATGAGTGAGGGGTGGGGGCCAGAGAAAGAGAGAGAGAGAATGCATTGCTCTCACATCCTTCTTTAGCCCCAACAGAGATACTCTGTGGCTGGATGACGTCCATCCCACATTTTATCTGTTCTAGTTCTCTCTCTTCCTTGACACACATTATGTTTAATTTCTCTCTTTCTCCCTCCAGGCTACCGGATGAAAGCCCGGGGAGGCAGCCCGCCCCAGGGGAGTAAGAGATGGAGAAAGATATTTTTATCACTGCATCAGTTTTTCCTCTCTGGTTCAGATCCACGCAAACAGCCTGCAACCACAGTCTGCCAAATTCAGCCCCATCATTCACATTTCCTGAGAACGTACATCCTTTAGGATGCTGAAATCAGCGCACCTCAGTCACACCCATTCTACTACAAAGAAAACATTTTCTGTACAAAGAAAAACAGCCAATACTCGGTGATTGCAAGAAAAACTATATTTGAAGGCGTCGATTGTCAACTAAGTTTAGTACGTTTAATCATATATTTCAAACTTTTGTATAAAGTCACATCAAAGTAGACTTTGAAGTAAATCTTTGATTAAATTCAGTCACATGAACAAATATACCCAAGGCTTTTGAATAAGCACAACAGGCCTTCTCATACTAGGCCTTTCAGCATGTCATTGCCCAGAAAGCTCAGGTGTTATTTTAAACAGTAAAACAAATATCTGCTGTATTTAACTGGCAGTTTTTCTATTTGAGCATGCATGGGTACAGCTGACATATTGACACCAACACCTGTGTTTCCTATTATGTAAAGTAAACACGTCTGCTATGAAATAAAGCATCTACGTGATTGAGTTTCCCCAAACTAAAGAAATCTAAGTCAACTGTAGTGGGAATTTCTTATATTACTTTATATGGTAAAACCAAATGCAACGCATATGATGAAAACTGTATTCAGTACATGTCTCTTTGTTCGACTTGTTGTTCATCCAGATGCTTCCTGCCAAGGTCACATTTGAACAGTACAGTTATTGTTCCTCAAAATAACAATGCAAGATAACAGTCAGCAGAAAGTGTTATCTCTCTTTGCCTGCACAGCAACAGTCCTCGATAAATCACACACACACATTATGCAGATCTCCCTTGAAAAAGAGATCTATGATCTCAAGGAACAATCTGGATAAATAAAGGTTTGAAATTAAATGAAAGCTATTGATAGAATAGAGCAGGGATCACCAACTACATTTGTCCAAGGGCCAAAATGTATCCAATAGACACTATCGCGGGCCAGCGATTTTTATATAGTCCACAATGCTAGTGGAGCACGCTCAGGTACTGCGGACCGCATAAAGCTTAGCAGACTCTTCACGCTAACGAAGGATCACTTCTAGGCAGGGTTGGGAGGGTTACTTTGTAAATGTAATCAGTTACTGAATACTGAATTCATGCTCTGAAAGTAATCAGAATACAGTTAAAGTTACATATTCAGATTACTTTTAGAATACTTTTGGAATGCTTTATTTTTCCATAACAGATGGGTATGTTTTGGTGAACAGGAGACACTTATTTTCCTGTTTTAATGGCTTATCAAGAACTCAAACACAACATCTTGGTGTCATTCTGGACAGCTCCCTCTCATCTGCACCCCACATAAAAAACATCACCCGGACTGCATTCTTGGTATTGTCTTAAAACCTTTCCTTGGAATATGTTATGAATTGCAAGGTGTCCTTGGGTGCTTTGAAAGGCGCCCCTAAATAGAATGAATTATCATTATTATTTATTATCTGAAACGATGTAATAACTTTTAAAACTTTTTCCAGTCACTTGCCCCATGCATTCAGCAGCAGCAGGCCATTCACTTTGATTTGATCCCGTTATGAAATGTCATAATTTCGACAATAAATAAATGCTACATAAATGTTATCTTGCACATTTTATCTAACCATCTCCGTTTCTAACTTTCAATATATTTTAAAAGATCTCTCTCTCTCATCTGCGTGCGGGGGCGGGGCCTCACAGACACGCTGCATCTCTCTCTCTCGCTCACAGACATGCTGCAGGGCTGTGCAGTGTGCACACAGTTCTGCCGGTAATGAATATTACATTTTGTGAGGAAACTTTTCCACCAATAATTCCAATAAGTATTCCAAAATGTATTCACTTCCGGTTTACGAAAGTAACTGTAATCAGATTACTCGTTTTTCAAATGTAACGCCAGCTGAATACAGTTAGCCTACTTGATTTTTGTATTCTGATTACGTAACGCTGTTATATTCCATTACATTTACAACCCAACCCTGCTTCTAGGCTACTGTCCCGGCTAGAAAGGATCCGTCTAGTTTAAAACTCTCGCGAGAGTTTGGCTGAATCTCACGTGGCTGAATGTTTACGTTTGGCAGGCAGCCTTTCAGTTACGATCGTTAACATCAGTGGGCCACCACGGCAAAGGATGATGAGAAGCTAAACTATCTATTAATTATGTCAATGACAGGGAGTGTGATTGTTGAAATAGGGTGTTAGCGGTCTTGTTGGTGTTCAAAGAAGAATGACAACACTGTAGAACACCAACACTATGGTTTACTTTTTATTCACAGGCAAGTCAACGTTGTCGCAGTAAAAGTCCCAAAATAGCTCCTGGTGCAATAAAATGTTCCCTTGCAGTGTTTTACTATTAAGTCTGATGTTTCTCTATTAATATTGCTGCTGCATTAATGTGTGTGTTGCATCATGTTACTGCTGTAGATGTGTTTCCGAGCCGCTCCGATTACAACGAGAGTTACAACGTAACGTGACGTCATATTTACACGAGACGGGTCCTTTCTAGCCATAACCCTGTTGGACTCTGTCGCAGCGGGGCTACTGCTGTGGAGCGCACAAAGCAGACTCTTCACAACGAAGGTTCAATTCTTCTTCAAGGCAGGGAAGGTTTCGCAGTACGCAGTCTACTGTCCTGCAGCTGCTGCCTCTCTGTTGGACTCCGGTACTGCACCTTACTCACGAGACGTTGTAAAAAAAAAAAAAAGGGCGGGGGGCGAACGCAGTAACCACTCCGCCAACGCCACAGTCACTCCCCTCGCGCGGGCCGGATGAGAATGTCTGGCGGGACGGATGTGGCCCGCGGGCCGCCAGTTGGTGGTCACTGGAATAGAGCATGCACCTACACCCACTGTAAGCACATATGTAAATTATGATGAAGCCTCATTTAAGAAATGTCCTACACTCACACTGACAATTATGGGTACTGATTTCAATTTTCTGGTTCAATTCAATTCAATTCAAAACCTTTATTTATTCAGGTGAAAACCCATTGAGATCATTGACCTCTTTTTCAATGGTGACCTGCTGCAAGTACGTTCCAACATGAATACAAACATGACAGAAAAACAAAGCGGACATCATATGGCATATTTACATTGACTACAGTTTGTATAGCTAGTAGCATTTACAGATACCAACAGTTTCCGATTTGATAACATCTAACCTTGCTTTAAAAACATGTAATGGAACCAAACTACTCAACTTCCATTCCTTTTGCAGACTGTTCCAAATTAGCGGAGCTGCGCATCTAAAAGCGAGAGACAGCAAGCACATTTCGTGGCATCTGCGGGCAGTGACAAGTACTTCCGGCATCTGCCACGGAGACCGCTACTCCGTGGTATCTGTGGCAAGTATATGCCACAGATGTGGTATCTGTGGCAAGTATATGCCACAGATGCCACAACTTGCCGTGGCAAGTATATGCCACAACCATGCCACAACTTGCCGTGGCAAGTATATGCCAAAACTTATATGCCACAACTTGCCGTGGCAAGTATATGCCACAACTTGCCGTGGCAAGTAAATGCCACAAGTTAAGAGTTAAGGGTAGCTGCCACTCGCCTTCCGTGGCAAATGCTGATATTTAAACCCGTATTTATCGCGTAAAATGTTGCTGTTTTGGCATGACGATCTGTTACTGATGGTCCGATCATATTTTTCAAAAAGATTAAACATTATATGTTCTATAGATTTTACTTGGAGAACGTGGTTTGTTAAAATAAATAAACGTGCTATTTTTATGATAATACTCAAGATATATTATTAGTAAGTTGACATAAAGATCTAACATTGTTGAACAGAGGTGGGAAATAGGCTAACTTGTATACTCAAGTACTGTACTTGTGATTTAGAAATAGCCTACTTGTGCTTTAGTTGAGTATGTAAATGGTATGTTACGTAGTAGGTTACTTACCCCACTAAAATTCTGAGGTAAATTGTGTAATTGTAGCCTACTCCCCTACATTTATTTAATACGCTACCTTTAGTTACTTACTACAGATTCTGATTAATGATGATATATATAATCAAGTCTTAAATCAGACTTTATAGTTACTCCTGGAGTAAATTCACAAGATACCCTACTACAGTATACAAAGTCATTAAAACTAGCTGCTAACACTCTCATGATCAATCATTATAATGAAAACATGTAATATGCACTTTAAGTATATTGTTATGCTAATCATTTTTGCGCTTTTACTTGAGTAACATTTTAATGCATGACTTTTACTTGTAACAGAGTATTCCAACATTTAGGTTGGCTACTTCTACTTTTACTTCACACTAGAACCGCCAGGGGTCGCTGTATAGCCTACCTAAAACCACCAACGTATCAAATGAACGAATGCATTGATTTTCAAGGTACAATGTTATTTTATTTATCATACTAGAACACAATGAGTGTTGCCACTACTCGCCGTGGCATGTGCCTTGGCATTTGTGGCATCTCCCACAGAGGCCACTACTCTGTGGCATCTGTGGCAAGTATATGCCACAGATGCCACAACTTGCCGTGGCAAGTATATGCCACAACTTGCCGTGGCATTTGCGCATGCTGAACGGGAGTTGCCACAAGATGCCAGAGTTAAGAGAAGTTTTACGGTAGCTGCCACTGGCCTTCCGTGGCAAATGTTGATATTTAAACTCGTATTTATCGTGTAAAATGTCGCTGGACTATCACAGGACTGATGTGCGATCTCTATTTTTCAAAAAGATAATAAATTATCATTTATATTCAATTTTACTTGGAATAGCCTACTTGGTTTGCTAAAATAAACAAACGTTCTATATCTATGATAGTAGGCTAAACATAGGCCTATATTGTAATAAAAAAAGAAATATTGGCAAGTGAGCATTGCAACGCAAGCCCTTGGCAATTGTCGCTTCTTGAGGGGAGTTTCCACTGCTTGCTACGATAACCAGGTGTATTGTTACTAGTAAAGACAAATAATAAAAAAATAAATATCTGTATTGACACAGCAACGTGTACAATGGTGTTATTAGACTTGGCTACAGACTTAGGGCAGCTGTAACTGATTGCAGTTGCCACTGCTAGTGAGATACTAAGATTTATATTTTATAAATGAGGCAAAGGACAGTTATATTTGATTGTACACATGTATAAATGTGTTATTTTAAATCCAGGCATATGTACTTAATTTGTTGTTAATAAACAGATTAATGTCATTGTATCTGTTTTGTTGTTTAATATTTTAATTCTGGTTGAAATTTTTTATTTAAATGCTTCAGATTATTCTTATTAGATATTGATATCAGTGAATCTAAACAAACCATGTTATTCCGTTAAGACAATCATGACAGTATATTAAAAATAGAGACACAATGCATGCTTTTTTATCCACCCTTTTATTGCGTTTTGAAACTGGCGAACAATTGATATTGTTAGAGTTCTTGACAGAACGCTGAGTCATGCTCATCCGTCTCCCCTTGCCAGCTTTTCAGTGCTTTTAGGCTTTGCGCTTGGTTGTCCTTATCCTTATAGCACAAGTAGGCTATTTCTAAATCACAAGTACAGTAGGCTACTTGAGTATACAAGTTAGCCTATTTCCCACCTCTGGTCAACAATGTTAGATCCTTATTTCAACTTACTAATAATATATCTTGAGTATTATCATAAAAATAGCACGTTTATTTATTTTAACAAACCACGTTCTCCAAGTAAAATCTATAGAACATATAATGTTTAATCTTTTGGAAAAATAGAGATCGGACTATCAGTAACAGATCATCAGTCTTGTGTACAGATCAATCCGATAAAGTCATGCCAAAACAGCGACATTTTACGCGATAAATACGGGTTTAAATATCAGCATTTGCCACGGAAGGCGAGTGGCAGCTACCATAAACCTTCTCTTAACTTGTGGCATTTACTTGCCACGGCAAGTTGTGGCATATACTTGCCACGGCAAGTTGTGGCATGGTTGTGGCATATACTTGCCACGGCAAGTTGTGGCATCTGTGGCATATACTTGCCACAGATACCACATCTGTGGCATATACTTGCCACAGATACCACGGAGTAGCGGCCTCTGTGGCAGATGCCGGAAGTACTTGCCACTGCCTGCAGATGCCACGAAATGAGCCAGGCCCTACTGCTAAAAGCTGTATTCCCTAAGACAGTCCTAGCAGTTGGCACATTTAATACAACCACAGCATTCGATCTCAGGCAGTAGCCATTTACAATACGCCGTGAGATCAGGGAGCAGATGTAGGATGGAAGTTTCCCTAACAGTTTGTAAATAAAAAGATACCAGTGATTGAGCCGCCGTACAGTTAGTGAAAGCAAACCTGCCCTTGCATACAGGGTACAATGATGGGTTAATGCTTTACAGTTTGTCACAAATCTCAGTGCACTGTGATTGGCGGCATCTAACTTGATCAGGTATTTGGCCGGTGCATTCATATAAAACAGATCACCATAGTCCAGCACAGGTAAAAAGGTCACAGTGACTAGCCTTTTCCTGGCCTCAAGTGAGAAACAGGACTTGTTTCTGTAAAAGAAACCTAGCCTAACCCTCAGTTTTTTTAGCAGGTTATTGACATGCAGAGACAGTCATCAAGCCAGATACCAAGGTATTTGTAACAGGTTACCACTTCAAGTTTTTTCCCTTGCGTAGTTACAATATCTAAAACAGGCTCTGGTGTCTTTTTAGCTTTTGAAAAGAGCATTACCTTGCTTTTATCCACATTTAAAAGAAGCTTTAGTTCAGAGAGCTGAGTCTGAACAGTGTTAAAAACAACCTGTAATTTAACAACCGCCTCCTTAATGGAGGTACCTGCACAATACATCACGGTATCATCCGCATACAAATGTAAAGTAGCTTCATCCACATTATCACCTAAGCTGTTGATATATATGGAGAATAAAAGTTGACCTAAAACAGAACCTTGTAGTACACCATTAGAAATGTTTAACCACTCAGAAGACAGCCTATCAAAATGAACACATTGGGACCTTTCAGAGAGGTAATTCACAAACCACCCCACTGCATGGCTGGACATGCCAATACTGAGTAGCCTCTGCTTTAAGATGCGATGATCAACGGTGTCAAGCGCTTTGGAAATATCAATAAACAGAGCTGCACAACTCTGCTTATTATCTAAAATACTAGTAATGTCATTCACCACTTTCATTGTCGCAGTGATGGTGCTATGTTTCTTTCTGAAGCCTGACTGATGTTTGGACAGGATATCATTTTTACATGAAAACTCTTTTACTTGCTTACTCACTAGTCGTTCGAGTACTTTAGCCAGAACTGACAATTTAGAGATTGGCCTATAGTTATTTAAAATAGTTGCCTCCCCTCCTTTCAGTAAAGGCAAGACATAAGCAGACTTCCATACTTTTGGAATTGTATTTGTGCTGAGGGAGTGGTTCAAAAGAGAAGTAAGAGATGGAGCAATAAAATCTGCAGCTATCTTTAAAAAGAAGGGTTCTACGTTGTCCGGGCCAGCCGGTTTCCTAAGATCTAACTTGGATAATGCTTCATGAACAACACCAACAGTAAAAGGAGTAAAACTGAAAGGGTTTTCCAGACCACATTGTTCAGAGTCAGGGATTGGAGTGTTCACAGAAGCATAAGCACAGTCAGTGACAGAATCAAACAGAGAGCCACAAGACACAAAATGCTTATTAAAGCAATTTAGGATAGTAGCCCTGTCTGATATAATGCCAGATACTGTGGTGAGGCACGGAGGTAGCTCATTTGGGATATCACCAGTGGAAATCGATTTTATGGCTTTCCAAAACTTCCTAGGATTATTTAGGTTTTTTCTGTGGTAACTGACAAATAGTACTTTGACTTAGCACTTTTTATTTGCGATGTGAAGCTATTTCTTAGCTGCCTAAAGCGTAGCCATTATACCTCTGAGCCTGATTTCCTAGCCTTTGCCCAGGCATTGTTTCTCTCATTAAGGAGACTGGACAGTTCAGCAGAAAACCAAGGATTGTCTCGTCCCTTCACTCTAAATGTACACAGAGGTGCATGGTTGACTCAGGGGCCACTCATTCAGTTATCAAAAAGGCAAATTTGAAAAATTGTAAACTCAGCGGTAGATTTGTAAATACTATGGGAGCCACAGGTGTAACTGTGAAGGAGACATTTTCAGTACCTGTTCAGTGCAGGGATAATGGCGATGACAGCCACCCATTCTCCACAACAGTAGAACATAGTTTTCTGCTATCATCTGTCATTTATTGGGCAGAGACCTGGTTCTTCGTTTTGGCCTCGACCTCATTTCTACAAATGAGGGTTTACAAGTCAAGTGTCCATCTCCAACGATGGTTCAAAAACTAAGTTTTGATGACAATCTACTGTCTGTGTGCCGATGGCTTGCTGCATTTCCCATATCACAGGAACTGCTGCATTTGGCACGTCAAAATGTCCCCTCACTTACACTGTACTGCACATGTAACAGATAGTCCGGACAAGTATTTTGAAGAGGGTTTTCTGTTGGAATGTGTAAATGATAACATCATGCTTGAAACAATGTATTGGAGCTCCCTGCGCAGCGCTATTTCTGCCACACTCGCACATCACAAGTTGTATAAAATCCCACACATTTCACTAGCCAGGGGCCCCACTGATAGATGGAGGGATTTGGGTCCACTCGTTAAAGAATGGGAGTCAGTCACTGATTTGGTGCCAAAACACACACTTCAGGTTATGTATTCTATGTCACATGACGTATTCAAAACCGAAGTCCACACTAAAATATATGTCCTGCGTACACTGGTATTGGTTGAGGATGATGATGTTGGTGATGCCACTTTTCCCACCTTTACGGGATATTCTCATATTTCTGAGCTTCCTGCCGCGCTTCAGATGTGCCACACTCACTCTGGGCAGCTAACAAATATGACGTAGGTTTAATCCGCTCTGCTGAACCTGTTGTAATCACTCCAAAGTCTATGTACCATCCCAACCAACCCCAGTACCCATTAAAACGTGAAGCCATTGATGGCATTCGACCTGCCTAAACAAGGGGTAATTATTGGATGTAATGATTCTCCAGTCCGCACTCCTGTTTTTCCGGTTAAAAAGATCTGTGACAAACCCCCTGATGAATGGAAATTTGTGCAGGATTTACGAGCTGTAAATGAAGCCGTACATGCACGCGCGCCGCTCGTTCCAAATCCTCAATCTCATTCTCTCTCAAGTTCCCGCCTCTGCAGCATTTTTCACTGTTGTAGACCTCTCAAATGCATTTTTCAGTGTCCCTGGCCACAAAGACAGTCAATTTTGGTTCGCATTTGAATATGATGGTAAGCCGTACACATTCACACGTTTGTGTCAAAGCTACTGCGAATCTCCCACTGTGAACAACCAAGCGTTGTGTACAAGTTTGGCCTCTCTACAAGTTTCTAAAGGCACCGCAGTCATACAGTATGTTGATGATCTTATGATTTGCGCGCCCACAGCTGAACAATGTGAAGCCGACACCATTGCTTTGTTAAAACACCTCGCAGCCGAGGGCCACAAGGCCAGTTTGTCTAAACTCCAATATGTACAAAAAACAGTTACATTTTTGGGTCAGGGAAAAACGCTTTCAGATAAGCGTATTGCATCATTGGCTGCTCTGCCAAAACTATTGTCACTAAGCGACAGATGATGTCATTTTGGGTATGTGTTCGTACTGCAGGTCATTCATTCCTAACTATTCTCTGCTCGAACAGCCATTCCGTACAATCACGCATGTCACCGGTTTGAAACCTGCAGATCGCCTTATATGGACACCAGAAGCCGATGAAGCTGGCTCTCCAATCCCCTCCGACGCTAGGTCTACCTGATCCTACCAAGCCTTTTACACAGGCAGTGGATGAACGCGATGGGTGTATGACCTCAGTTCTCTTTCAAGATCATGGGGGAAAACAGAGGCCTGTTGCCTATTTCTCCTCCAAGCTAGACCCTGTAGCTGCTGGCCTCCCAAAATGTCTCTGTGCAGTTGCTGCAGCTGAAAAAGCACTCAATTCGTCAGGTGACATTGTAGGTTATGCACCTTTGACACTGTTGGTTCCACAAGCTGTTTCTCTCATCCTCTGTGAACATAACACCTCTCTGCTGCACGTCATCTTAGGTATCACACATGCCTGCTAGACATGCCTAATGTAGAAGTCAAACGATGTATCACTCTGAACCCAGCATCTCTTATGCCTCTCCCAGAAGACGGTGACGAACACGACTGTGTTGCCGAGCTTCTTATTGTATGTATCTCCCAGACCTGACTTAAAAGATGCACCCCTGCCTAACTCCGATGTTTTTGGATGTTGATGCGACCCCTGTGGGTACTAATCGGGTGGGTTTCTCTGTTGTTTCAGATTCTGCTGTTCTCTGTTCCGGACCACTCCCTTATCACCTCTCAGCACAGGCAGGAGAGCATGTAACACTCACTGAGGCCTGCACAAAAATCCAAATCTGTAACTATCTACACTGACTCAAGATATGCTTTCGGAGTTGTGCACGACTTTGGGGCTATCTGGAAGTGTAGGAAGTTTTTGAAATCTGATGGTAAACCAGTACTTAACCATATACTCTTTGCAGGCTTATTAGATGCCATTCTACTCCCGTCTGAAGTTGCAGTATGTAAATGCTCTGCACACACCAGCAACACTGACCCTGTCTCATTGGGAAATGCGGCTGCTGACTCAGCTGCAAAGGCAGCTGCTCTACTTCCTCTCACACCACACTCGTTTGTTAACATACATTTTGGTAAAACCAAATGCAACGCTTATATGATGAAAACTGTATTCAGTATATGTCTCTTTGTTCGACTTGTTGTTCACCCAGATGCTTCCTGCCAAGGTCACATTTGAACAGTACAGTTATTGTTCCTCAAAAGATCAGCAGAAAGTATTATCTCTCTTTGTCTGCACAGCAAAAGTCCTCTATAAATCACACACACACACACACACCACACACACACACACACACACACACACACACACACACACACACACACACACACACACACACACACACACACACACACACACACACACACACACACACACACACACACACACACACACACACACACACACACACACACACACACACACACACACACACACTCACTTACCTCTGTGTGCACTCCTGTAGACTGTTCTATACTCTGTATGACATGTACTGTTGAAGCTTCGAATAAAGAACCACAAAGACAACTCTGTTTGCATCGGACCTGTCAGGGAGAGTGAAGTAGGCAGGACCCAAATGCAGAATTAAACAGAAAATACCTTTATTTCAAGGCTAATATAACAACAAAACTCTTCCCAGTGAACACAGGACAAACAAGGAACTAACAATGACAGACAGAAAAAACAGAACTGAAATAAACACAAGACTAATCAAAGAAACAAGAGACAGGTGAGGAGGGAGGAGAAAACACAGGGGCATCAGGTGAACACAATCGGGTAATCAAACAGGAGGGAACACAGACAGAAAGCAACAGACAAGACAGGGGGTGAACACTTATCAAAATAAACCCCCAACAGGACAGGATCTGGTGTTGGCAGGAAATCCGGCGGACCAGGTGTCGGCTGGACCCCCAACGAAACAGGTGTTGGCGGAACCCCGGGCGGGACAGGTGTCGGCGGGACCTCCAACAGGTCAGGGCACGGAGTTGGCAGGACTCCCAACGGAACCCCCAACGGAACAGGACATGGGGTTGGCAGGACTCCCAGCGGAACCCCCAACGCAACAGGACATGAGGTTGGCAGGACCCCCGGCAGAACAGTAGTCGGCGGGACCCCCAACAGGACAGGACACAGAGTTGGCAGGACCCTCAGCGGAACCCCCAATGAAACAGGACATGGAGTTGGCAGGACTCCCAGCAAGACAGGTGACGGCGGACCCCCAACGGAACAGGACACAGAGTTGGCAGGACTCCCAGCGGAACAGAACATGGGGTTGGCAGGACCCCCGGCAGAACAGTAGTCGGCGGGACCCCCAACGGGACAGGACATGGGGTTGGCAGGACCCCCGGCAGAACAGTAGTCGGCGGGACCCCCAACGGCACAGGGCATTGAGTAGGGACTTGAGTAGGGACTAGAGTAGGGACTGGAGAGCGGACTTGAGATGGGACTTGAGAGGGAACTTGAGAGGGAACTCGAGAGGAGACTCGAGAGGGGACTCGAGAAGGGACTTGAGAGAGGGCTTGAGAAGGGACTCAAGAGGGGACTTGAGAGGAGACTCGAGAGGAGACTCAAGAGGGGACTCGAGAAGGGACTTGAGAGAGGGCTTGAGAGGGAACTCGAGAGGTGGCTTGAGAAGGGACTCGAGAGGTGGCTTGAGAGGGGACTCGAGAGGTGACTCGAGAGGGGACTTGAGAGGTGACTCGAGAGGGGACTCGAGAGGGGACGTGAGAAGGAACTTGAGAAGGGACTCGAGAGGAGACTCGAGAGGGGACTTGAGAAGAGACTCGAGAGGGGACCTGAGAATGGAACTTGAGAGGGGACTCAAGAGGAGACTCGAGAGGAGACTTGAGAGGTGACTTGAGAGGGGACTCGAGAGGGAACTCGAGAGGTGACTTGAAACGTCGACAGGACACGAGGGGCTGGAGTGGGCTGAACCACTGACATAACACGGGGGGCTGGCGTCGGCCGGGGAGCCAGTACTGGAGCCGAAACTGGAGTCAGAAACATGGCAGCAGGGGCCGAAACTGGGGCCGGAACCATGGCTGCTGGGGCCAGGACTGAGGCTGGAACCATGGCTGTGTGGGCCGGTTCTGGAGCCGAAACCATGGCTGCTGGGGCCGGTAGAGGAGCCCAAAGCATGGCTGCTGCGGCCTGTACTGGAGCCCAAAGCATGGCTTCTGGGGCTTGGGTTGCTAGCCTGGACTTGCGACTCCTTCTCTTAGGAGCCTTTTGGAGGCTCCGTGGACCTCCACAAGCTAGACGATTACCCGAGAACGGATCCTGGACAGGAGCAGGAAATGGAGAAGAAGCAGGGGCTGACTCCAGACAGAACAAACCGAGACGTATGGTGTCAGGTAGGGAATTGGGAGGCAGGGGGCTAGCATGCCTGGGGCTAGCAGGCTGGGAATCACATGTTGAGAGGAAGTCCAAAATCCAGTCAGGTAAGAACTTCACTAAACATGGCTCCTCTGTTGCCACCTTGTGCGCCTCTGCCAGAGCAGCCTCTTTCTGCTGAACCCTGGACGCTCCCCTCCACCTACCATAGCAGCAAGCCAATGAAAAGGTAAAATTAAGTAAATCCACCTCAAATGGATCTGCTGGGCCCATCTTTGGTTAGTTCCTTCTGTCAGGGAGTGTGAAGTAGGCAGGACCCAAATGCAGAATTAAACAGAAAATACCTTTATTTCAACTTGGCTAATATAACAACAAAACTCTTCCCAGTGAACAAAGACAGGACAAACAAGGAACGAACAATGACAGACAGAAAAACTGGAACTTAAATACATACAACAGGGCTCGACATTAAGGGCTGCCCGATGGCCCGGGGCCATCTAGTATTTAGCTCGGGCAATGAAGGCTCACCTGCTGATTGCCCGATCGGACAATCTATTATGCCAGCAGCTCGCGGATCCAGTAATGAGTGACCCGACATTAAAACTAAACATATCTATAACTAGTTTAGGTAGTTTGAGAGGTAATTAAAATAGCTACGTGTGATATTCTAACCTGAAGTGTGTGTTTTGTCCGCTCACCGCTGCATGTGATCATGCAGTGCTGCGTGTCGACTCGTCAGCAGCAGCTGATCTCTCTCTCCCGTAAGATTAGACTTCACTCGCGTTTATGTCCATATTGATCAGATCTAGCTAGTTCTAGCTAATGATAGGACTACCTGCTTATTAAAAGACACCTAAACAATAAGTGTCGCCATGCAACTGGGTGAGGCCACAAAGTATAGCGCAGCATTATGCATTTGTTTACATGCCCACCGGAACCCCGAGGCATTACCAACAGATCAACGCACAATCAACCCATACAGGACATCTCTTTCTCCACATTAAGTGTTAGACATTAGAATTGACTATTCTTGTCTGTCACATATTCTTCTTGTCTGTCACATAAGTGGCGCAACTGAAGCGGTATTGTGCTAAAGGGAAATTATTGTGACCGAAGAGATTTAGATTTGCCGGCCAACTGGAACTCTGACGTCGCCATTTTGTATGCTTCGCGGATGCGCTCGGCTCCTCTCAACTGCTGCTCGGGTCTGCTCGGTCAGCTTCCGGATGAGGAGGCATTTGTTCGACCAACTTACAGTAAATAACATTACAAACATTTTGAACAGGGGCCATAATAGTGTAAATAATGTTTGTTTTGGCAGTTACAACTGAATGTAATGTTTTCTACTTTTTTACATCTGATGAAGGCATTTGCCTTCATCAGATGGAAAGTGTCTTGACCAACAACTTAAGTATTTCTTATAGCTATGCAGAGCATGCAAGCGAGCGAACACAAACAAGAACAAACAAACAAGTGAAATGAAGAATAAAATTGAAATTGTACAATATAATATTGTGCTGGTTCATCTTATAATTCAGTCTAGAGAATGCACCAGACAGCATCTAAGACCTGCAAAAATCAAAATGTTCTAGGGGGAGGCCCCCCAAAACCCTTTGGGGCATTTCGTCCGCACGCATTTTTCAGGACAATCTCTATTGGGCTCAGGGCCATCTGTAAATTAGCTTAGATGGCCCACAGGGCCATCTCCCAAAATCCTTTATGTCATGCACTGCACAAAACTAATCAAAGAAACAAGAGACAGATGAGGAGGGAGGAGAAAACACAGGGGCACAAGGTGAACACAATCGGGTAATCAGACAGGAGGGACCACAGACAGAAAGCAACAGGCAAGACTGGGGCTGCAGTCGAATAGTCCAAAAATAAGCTCCTAAATTCTAACTCTATCGTCTATTCCTTGACCTCTGAGTGAAACGTCACGGGGTTAAGGGATAGTGGATAGGAGAATTCAAAAGGATTTAGGAGAAGTGACTGCGGTACTTTAGAGCAGTGGTTCTCAAAGTTTTCAGATTCATTCATTTAAATTATCATATCATTTTATTTATTTTTACAAAAGGCTTCATAGTTCAACAAATAATATTTTATTTTTTGAATCTAAAATAGTTCATAGATTACGTTCTAATCTAACAAATCTATACATTTAAAAATCAAGCGCGTCACCCGTTACCATGGAAACAACAATAACTGGTACGTCAGTCAGAGAGCGCCACTGCTAGCATCATAGAGATATAACACGGCTAGCATACTACGAAGATGGACAGATTTTTAAAACGACCGGTTACGGCTACAAATGAAGTAAATGAAAAACAAAAAACAAAAGTAAGGAAATACGATGAGGAGTATCTCCAATATGGATTTATTGAAGTGGAAGGGAAACCGAAATGTCTGATATGCCTGCGGTGTCTTGCCAATGAGGCGATGAAGCCTGCCAAATTGAAGAGGCACCTCGAGACCAAGCATCCAGATTATGTAAAAAAAAGACCGGGCTTTTTTTTAGAGGAAGGGCGAGGACTACCGCCAGCAACAACAACGGATGGTTAATGTTACGTCTGTTTCTGCTAAAGAGCAGACGACGAATTTAGGACATGTCTGCTGTTATCAAATCACAACTGCTGGAAAGACTGAGAGGGTCTAAATTCGCGGTTCAATTGGATGAGTCCACTGATGTGTCCGGCTCTGCGCAGCTCATCGCACTGGCGCGAGAGGAGAGGGAGAGACGCAGAAGTGAGACTGACTGAGATTACTTTGAGCAACATGCATGGGAATAAGTTACAATATAATACATTTCTCGCTATTCAGATGGTCTGCTGCCTGGTGCTGCTGTTGCGCAATGTGCAGTAGTGTCCTCTTTTCGCACCATGACATTATCAGTTATGAATTTGTTTTTCAATGCTTGAGAAAAAGGACTTGTGGCTGAGAGCGTGTGAAAAATGTCAATTGTGTGAGAGTTGGCAGCCCTGTGAACTCGCTTGACATTATTATGTATGAAACTTACAATCAGATTTATTTACTTATTAATCGAAGGTGCCGGAACGCTGTTCTGGATCGTTCCGGCCCACTTTAACCCATGTGTGTGTGTGTGTGTGTGTGTGTGTGTGTGTGTGTGTGTGTGTGTGTGTGTGTGTGTGTGTGTGTGTGTGTGTGTGTGTGTGTGAGCAACAGAAATGTCAGATACTGTATGTTGCATTTATTGATTTAGTTTGATATGTGTGTCTTCACTTGCAGAGTGAAGCAATCAGCTCTATGGACTACCTTGCATCACTCCAATAGTGTACAGAGCTGGCTGCCATTACAAGTAGTGGTTTGGGATTGTAGCAATGCAGTTGCAGTTGTTTTGCAATGTACTTGATATATGTTGCAATGCAGGCATGTGTTCAATTGTTTATACAGTAGCCCGCATTTATTTTGTGATTAGACTTTTATAAATCATTTAATTTTAACTAAGAGTGAAACACTTGATGTGTTATCTTTATGTGTGTGTGTGTGTGTGTGTGTGTGTGTGTGTGTGTGTGTGTGTGTGTGTGTTTGTGTGTGTATGTTCTGAAATGCACTTCAAATGATCACTTTTCTCTTGATTTCCCTTTGATATTTTGTTTAGGTACAGTGTTACTTGCAGCTAATTGATTGATTTTTTATGGGTATTCTGTGTTGAGATGGTGCAAATATTTTTTAATACATATCTAATATCTTTCTAATACATTGCTCTTGTGTTGTTCTTTCACATAACTAAGACTATAGAAGTGTAAAAAATAGGCTACGTCAGATTATTCCAAGGGACATACATGTCAAGTCAATTTTTACTGATATAGCCCAAAATCACAAATCAGAATGAGGGGGTCCTTGGTGTATTCTCTTTCTTGTAAGGGGTCCTTGGCTGAAAAACAATTGAGAACCTCTGCTTTAGAGAATCCAACTGCACTTTCACTATCCGACGTGTTTACGATGCGCCAGCGGACGTCATTTTGTGCGTCTGCTGCTGTGGGGAAACTACAGTTTTCGATACAACGGACTACATGGATGTTTAATAAGAACGAGGGACTGTAAACTCATCTAGAGACTCTGCACCGTGCTCTGATGCTGTTGTTTTATGCTTTATGAACGTGGACAACAGAGAAACATATTCTTCATGACCAAAGTTGGAATTGAAATAAAAAAGGAAAGTGAAACTTATGCTCGTCACCCTCTCCCTCCGGTCCACATTAATACAAATGATCCCGATACGTATGATTGTATGAACATATCTTAAAATAAATACAGATGTATTTATTATAAACGTTAGTCCTTAACATCTATCACTGTGTATATCACCATTCAAACATATTTCAAAGTTGAACAAACCCCACACAGCTCAGTGAAATGTTGACTTTGTTTGATCATTTCAGTAAAAACTAACGTTCATATTTCTCTTTTTAATTATAATACTGATGAACGTTCAAAACAAAGCACTTTGGCAACTTACCACATACGTTTTAAAATGCTTAATAACCACCGTAATTTCTCCGTCATAATCGTTTGTTTCCGTGAACGGCCGACTATTGTGTGACGGCAAATGCTGCGGCTGCAAGGCATTGTGGGGCAGCATTTTCTCCTCTTCTTTCGATAAGGGAGGTCCAGTGGTTCCTAAGCTAAAGGAGGTTATAAAGGAAGTTTGAAACCTCCTTTCCTATCATGTAGAGAATTCAAACGGCACTTATCATGGCTGCCACTGATGGACTTCCGGGTCATTTGTTTCACTCGGTTAGGAAGGTTCCTAAGCTAAATGGACTATTCGACTGCAGCCAGGGGGTGAAGTCTTTTCAAAAATAAAATGGGAAACCAAAGACAGAAAAAGACAAGACAAAACACAGACAGATCATGACAGGACCAGTTTTATTATATTATTATTACATCTCCGGATCAGTGACGAGTGAAAGTTTCCACAACACAACTTAAAAGAAACGTCAAATTTGTTGTCAATTGATTAGGAGGGGACTGACATAAATTGCAAAGTTACGCTTAGAAACACTTGATCCAAAGTTTCAAATTTTGCAAGTAGATAAAAGCTTTATAAAATGTAACCTACTTTATTTAAACTGAAAATAGGCCTTTTGACGTCTACGTGAAAGTACAGGTATTATAACCATTAATACTGGCGCAGTTCTATTAAAGTGTCCCATTAAGTCCTGATAATGGGACAAGTCAGTGTGAAAAATACCTGAAGTCTGAAACTGAAGCATGCTAAATGGAATTCAGCCACAATTGATTTTATTATTTAAACGTATACTGCCAGTCATACCAAGTTTTTATAGAATTTTCTGGAACTGAACACAATCAACCTGTGTTCTTTTGAGTTCGACTGTCCCTGACCAGTGGTGTTTGTATTACTGTGCTTAACAAATGGACGGATCTAGATTCACATTCTTAGTCTCAGATAGGGTTCACAGAGACGAGCCTGTAAACAGGGGTTAACCTTCACTTGTGCCAAGACTTCTGCAGATTTTACATTGCCTATCACTTCTATTGACCAAGAGCCAGCCTTTCCCTCCCACCTTCGCCTTGATAGCCTATCAGCAATTGAAACGAGTCGAGAGATTGAAAATAATCCAGAGCTGCCAATTTATCAGAAGTCGCTCTTATGGCTCATTACAACGGAGTGTGCTCATAATGAAGGCTGAAAACGAGGGCCATTAACAAGGGCGGGCACTCTGAGCGCCGCCCTACATCACATTCTTTAGAGTGGATTTTTTCTCTCTTGGTAACTGTGGTAATAATGGAACAAATGAACAAAACACATGTTTATAATTGATGTTGTTGACATTGTGTAAGTGCATGCCCAAGGCTCACTCACAGCAAACTGATACTCTCATCTATTCAAAAAGTAACACAGAGACAAGACTTACAGGTCACAGAGACTTTTCTACAAAGTGACAAAATGACTTGAATGACCAATACTTTGGTAAATTAAATTAGTGTCGAACAGGCTTTAAAAATTGAAAAACCTCGTTGATTAATTTTTAACTGTGAATGTTTTAGAAAAACTATTATGTTGCTATGTTAACACATACATATGAAATTATGTTTAAGTGGTCTCAGCATAGGGACTCAGGTACTTGTTTACTCTGTTTTCAACTCTTTCAACAAATACACAGACAAAACACAAATACATTGTATGTTGTTGAAATATAATACATTATATAACACATTTTTATATCTTTGTATCAATATAATGAATACTAAAACAAAGTAACAATGATGTGACAGCTGAAGAAGTGAAGAGGAGACAGGCAGGAAGTAGAGAGAGACAGACGGACTCTCGTGACAACAGAGAATCCTCCGTCACTCACCCCTTTGTGAACATAATACAGACCGTGTGTGTGTGTGTAAGTCCTCAAGAATCCTAGCTATGCGGATAAAATTGACTCATAAGTTTATTTAGTCAGTGCTGTCTAAAGTTCACATGTGATAGTATTTCCTCACTGTTATTGTCAAAACATTTGTCCCCTTTTGGAATTTATAAAAATCACACGATTTCATCTGCAAAATCTGCATACATCACACTTTAACATAATTCTAACTAGTGGTGTTTGTGTGCATTATGCAGAAAATATTATTGCCAATAATTCAAATATTCCTTAAGCTTTACTCCTATTTTTAAAAAACATATATACCTACAGCTGACAGGTTTGATATTTTGATATTTTTATGACAACTTGTACAGATTGAATGCAGAGTCCTTTTTTTGGACACACTTTGACCCTGGTGATGACTACTGACATGTGTACAAGTCCTTAAACTGTTTTGAATACATCTGATAACAAGCCCATTGAACGTATCAATCAGGTGTCCAAATCACTTGTTTTTATATTTCAACATTTTCTGTCTAGGTGACCATGACCTGACCTGAGGATGGAGCCCACCCTCACATCCACACATCAACACCCTGGTGATCGGCCTGCTGTTTTAAGAATGTTTACCGAAATGAAGCCTCTGTTTGTATGCTGCTCCTCACTTGCCACTCGTTACCAGTATTGTACTAGTTACTGAAAACCAGTAACCAGTAACTAGTTACCATTAGTAGTTACTTCATTTCAAAAGTAACTCAGTTACTTTACTGATGACTTACACCAAAAAGCGTGTGAACAGTAACGCATTAGTTACTCCCATTAAGGCTCCCATTAATGCCCTTATAGCCTTAATTTCAGTACTGTTATTGCATTGGAGAATAATACAATCTGTTGATCAAGAAATAGCAATAGAAATAGTAAAAATAGCCTTCTACAACATACCGTGCAATGGCTTTATCAACTTTTCCCTGGCTAGCAGTCCCTCGGTTAAAATCCAGCCGCTGTTGCTTAGGTGGAGGTGGAGTGGCGTCGGATGAGTCTTGGTCTGTGGTCTTAGCTAGGCTACTAGCTTCGTCCCAGCATATTGTTTCTGCAGATGTTTCAACAGATTTGAATTGCTGTTTTGGGCAGTAGATAGGATCTTTGACCCGCCAAGACACAACTTACATTTAACTAAAACGTTATTTTCTTTGTGCTCGACAAAAGTGAAATAGTGAGAATATCTC
Organism: Notothenia rossii; assembly: GCF_949606895.1. Lineage (NCBI taxonomy): Eukaryota > Metazoa > Chordata > Actinopteri > Perciformes > Nototheniidae > Notothenia > Notothenia rossii. The sequence goes on from NC_136905.1 coordinate 27,458,648, forward strand.
TGTTGTATATATAAGACTATGGACTAAGACATTTAGGTTGACCGTTTATTGAACACGTTGTTGCATACGCTCCCATGACAACACCACAACAACACAACTGTATCCGCTTCACACATTCCAAAACTCCCGGTGCCATCTTAAAGGCACAGTCACACCTGATGTGACACATACATAACAATCTCCGGGCGGAGAAACTCGACTTGAGCTCCGCTGCCGCTGTCGGTACCATAGCTGTGTCCCAATTCTCCTGAGGACCCAGCCTCGCAGTCCGCGGAGGACCCAGGACCCAAGCTGGGTCCGCTGGGTCCGCGGATTATTAATTTACCCCTTTTAGAAGTGAAGATTTAATCATTTGTTCTGGGAATGTCATTTTCGAGCCTGAACAGGTAAAAGGAAACTGGCCAAAAAAAAAAAAAAAACCTTGCACACTGCTCACGACCTATTGCAGTGTTTGGACACGGAATGCAAAATAAACTATCAGTAAAATAAACACGGCTCCATTCTGGTAAAATTATGTTTATATTGTTAAGATGGGATGTTGTTTCCAACTTCCCCCTTCAGTTCAAAATGTTAGTCGAAACATGAACTGAAGTGGTAGCAGAGGTATGTCATTTATGTAATCTGATTCTCATTGTATAAGCAATACGATTCAAATCATGAGCAGGTCTATGGGTTTCAAAACATGAGCAACATGTACTCTAAGAGAAAGTTAGGGGCAAATAATGTGTCTACTGTCTGCCCACCAGACCGCCCTAGTATAATTGTTGTTTAATTCATAATGAATTTCAATGACACACAGTAATAACAATGACAGAGAATGGCTTCATATGACAGATTAATCATTGACTGAATGAGTGAAAACTCTTAATTTCTTCACTAATGCAATTTCTGTTTAGTAGTTTAATGCCCCTGCCATACAGTCAAGTTGCAGTTTACATCCAACATTTCTTACATTACCTTTCTTCTTTACTATATGTAAGGGAAACTTCTGTAGCAATGGAGAGTCAGGACTCAGAGAGACACGAGGAGAGTTGAAGCTTTGATGTCAAACACTGGTGTTTTATTTGGAGTTTTGGCCGGAGAGTTGACAAGACAGGTGGTATGTCACGAGTTGACACAGCGGTTGCCAAACCAATTCTGAAGAACTCTTTCTGCAGCTTGAGTTTTTAACTAGTTCGGAGTGTAATAATCAACATTCTTCATCAGTGAGACTAAACAAATATGGACCCTGAATCTAACTAGAGCTCTCGTCCATAGAAAAGAATGTGCGCCAGGGAACCTTCGTCCCTGAACAGTAAACTACATCATGGCGGCTTGTGCTCTGTCATAGACTGGCAACAACAATGCGCCCAAGCTGCCCCTCCTTAAGAGAGATAGCAGCAATACCCAAGGCCGTAGGCCTATGCCGTGGGAAAGGAGACTGTGAGAGGAGAAAATGATGAACTGTGTCAAAGGTTGAATACCTAAGCAAATTATTCCCTAACAGTCTCTCTCTTTTTATCCATTTTGATAACCTAAACAACCTATTCTAATAATAATTTGTTCAATACCCTAATAAATAAGGTCCTTCAGAAAGGGTGTAGGCATTCTACACAATGTTGCAAATAATCACATTAATAAAACATTTCAGATTGAAACAGTCAATCACAATCATAAAAATTATCTCTCATCAGTGTTTGGAGCATCTTTTTAAAAGCACGATAATGAACATAGGGTTATAATCACATATATCACAGATACATAATAACATAAATGTTTTAAACCAAACACCTTTTATCATTTACTCATTAGTTAATTTCATTTTCTACAAAATCAAGACTAGCTTGCAGCTCAAATATTTACTCCAAGGCAAACATTTAGTCAAGGTGTCAATAAATCAGGATCATGAGAGATCAAACTATGGTTTAAGAGATTCCCACTGGTGAGCTAATCAATCTGTAATCTGCGAAATTGCAGTGTCAACAATTTAGGATTATATTTACGTTTATCTTCATTGCACTTAAATCAAGAGTAAGGCACTTAGTCTTAGTAAAATCATTCATTTTAGTCAAGTACATTGTTCAAAATCTGAAAAGGAAAAGTTAGGCATTTGTAGTATAATTGTAACAAATTCAATCTGCAAAGGAAAAAAGGTTCAAAAACATATTTTCTTTAATCGGAACAGAAATATGGTTAATTCATTTGCCATTCGTTGTAGTCACAAGCCCCTTCTTTGAAAGGGGGAACCCATGGTTCGGACACAACGGCAGGGACCCATGGGTCGGGAAGCTCGGCATCGTACATCATCACGGTGTCATCAACGGTGGTGTACCCCACCAGTCTCTGTGGGGCCTGGAGGGCGGTTATTTGTAAGGGAAACTTCTGCAGCAATGGAGAGTCAGGACTCAGAGAGACACAAGGAGAGTTGGAGCTTTGATGTCAAACACTGGTGTTTTATTTGGAGTTTTGGCCGGAGAGTTGACAAGACAGGTGGTGTGTCACGAGTTGACACAGCGGTTGCCAAACCAATTTTGAAGAACTCTTTCTGCAGCTCGAGGTTTTAACTAGTTCGGAGTGTAATAATCAACATTCTTTATCAGTGAGACTTAAGCAATAAGGATCCTGAATCTAACTAGAGCTCTCGTCCATAGGAAAGAATGCGCGCCAGGGAACCTTCGTCACTGAACAGTAAACTACCTCATGGGGGCTTGTGCTCTGTCATAGACTGGCAACAACAATGCGCCCAAACTGCCCCTCCTCAAAGACCCAGTGAAGTGTGCGCCTGTGCATGATCTGTTATGCTAATATGTATAGTAATGACCAAAATTGTCCATTGGAGCCCATATCAAAAGATGTTGGAATAGCAATGAATTTGACGAGTTTTGAATTTGCCGCCTGGAAATCCGCAGTTGACCTCCGCCTTCGTGGGCGTGGCTTGCGATCTACTGCGTGACCTCACGAGATGGTCACCGCCGAAGTGTTTACATTCATCACAGTTTATTGTTTCTCTGTTTCAAAGTCGAATTTATCAAAGTCTTTGAGCGAGTATTTTACTGGAATGTGTGTCGGAGTCGACTGGAAGTGATTGCCAATCGAGAAAACCTGACAATGGAGGCGACAGTGACGAAAACGGGAGGAAAAACACACGGGAAGCGATGCATTGCCGCTGGCTGTAGTAATGTCAAGTCTGCCGAAGTGGCGATGTTTCTGTTCCTAAAAGATGAAGGTGAGCCTGGCTGGTGTCATTGTTTCGTAGATTCGTTGATTGTTCATGACAAATAAAGGCCACTGGTCGATTCGAGAGAGAGAGAGAGAGAGAAAGAGAGACTGAGAGAGTTACAGGGTTGTTGTTAGCATCTGGTGCTAGCTCGGAGCTAACGGAGATTAGCTGTTTCAAAAATAAGGAGAGGGAGAGTCGGCGGAGGCTCTTGATGGTGAAGCGGGCACAATGCCCGCACGAGCCGGGGTTGTCGATAGCCTCCTGGGCATGTTCCAGCCCTAGGCAGGACGAGCAGACCTGGTGTGAGTCTGTGCCTGATATCTTCAACCCGCAGCCGCAGAGCCGAGCCTCCGAGTCCCTGACTTCTCTGGTGTGAGGGAGAGAAGCGTCCATCTCGTTCGCCGTGGTGACGGCGTGGAGTGGACCCGCTCGTAACAGGTACGTTGCTGAGAAAAAATCCTTCCCCACCTGTCGTTAATCCGGAGAAAAAACGACGGTGTAGAATTTTATTCTCAAAGAATATTAACTGGTGTGTTAATACCCTTTTTATCTTCCCCTCCTCTGGTGTGAGAGAGAAAAAGAAAAAAACGTCCCCGCTACCTTGGTGTCGGTAGTGAGGAAAGGCAAGCTAGTAACAGGTGTGTTACCAGCTTGAAAAATCAAAACCTTACCTTTAATTCCGAAGAAAGAAACGGCGAGGTAGATTGCAACACTAACTGGTGTGTTAGTATTAACAGTCTTCTTGCAGAAGTATATATAGAAGTAGCCGGCGAGCGCCCGTCGACCGAAGTTAGCTTGGATAGCTTGGTTCCGTCTGTGGACTGTGTGAGCTAGCCCGGCTACCAATAGAGATGTGCTCTGAAGCGAGAAGAGGTGTTTGTTTTATAATTTTAACTTGGAACTGTATATTGTTGAATTTTATGCAGAAGATCCAATAAAGTTAGACTATGTGCGCATGAAAATAATTTCTTGTTCTCGCCCCCTGATTATCTGATAGTTGGAATTATTCCCATAAACTGCAGAAAAACAGGGCTGGTCACCCTGGCGTATGTTTTAATTCAATGACCAGAAAGTTCTAATTCTAGTTTAATAATACTCACATGACATGTACATAAGCTAATTATTTCCCAGAGGCTGAGCCCAAGCAGAGATTTTAAACAAGGCAAATCCCCCCCCCCCCCTATTTTCAAATCGATAGTGACAGCACAGTCACTGCTAACCTGCTAACCATTCAGTGTTCTGTAGCCGGTCAATGTCTTCCCCATCGTCCATGTCGTCGCCATCATCCTCCCCACTTGACGTCCCTGACGGCTCAAATCTGTAGGGTTCAATGATGTTCTGCGCTTCCTCATCGTCACTTCCATCTTCTGTGCCACTTTCTTCATCTATCCTGTCCGAAAAGCTGTCAAAATCAATCATTTCTCTCGCACTTGTATCACTTTCCAAAGTCTCCGCCATGTTTACAATCACAACTGGGCCCATCTTGTGACGTCACAGCCATCGTCTGCAACTTCCGGTAGGCTCAGACGGCCGTTATTATTAAAATGAATAATGAATAAATAAATAAATAATTAAAAATTATTTTAGCCATGAACAGGCAAAATGATATGTAAGGAATGAAACTGCCATTTCATTTTGGCGCAAAAAACATGCACTTCACGGGCACTTTAAGAGAGATAGCAGCAATACCCAAGGCCGTAGACATATGCCATGGGAAAGGAGACAGTGAGAGGAGAAAATTATGAACTGTGTCGAAGGTTGAATACCTAAGCAAATGATTCCCCTAACACTATACACATTTTCATTCTGAACAGTGGCGGCTGGTGGAAATTATTTTAGGTGGGGCTATTGTAATGGTGAATAAACCACACATGGAACATTTTGAGAAATTACCCCTTAAATTAAATTAAATTGGCTACACTATTTCATCGTTGCTGTTGTATGATTGGTGTTTAGCTACAGTATTTAGCGTCTACAGCACCTCCACTTTTAGGGTTGACGTAGACCCAAACGTCGCCCGGAGGTCCCCCGGTGTTGTTGCGGGAGCTGCTGCACTAGCTAACGCTCCACTAGCTAACGCTACATTAGCAAAACAAACGCTTATTTATTTTGCAAATGGTGCGGCGGGCTTCAAACACGTTCCCCTCCACTGGTTTCAACCAAGGACTAAATTAGATGTTTTCCAACCAAATACGGTTGAACTGACACTTCCCCATATTAATTTGTAAGTAGATTCGAAGATACATGAGTATCTGACTGCTGCAAGCTGAAGCTTGGTTGCTAGGTTACTAGCTGGGTGTTCTCCAACAAGGGGCCGGGGGAAACAAAGTTAGTGATTACTGGTTCCATGTTGATTTAATTCAATACAAATTGTTGGGGGGAACTGAAAGGCTATTACCGTACTGGTTACTTTGCAGCCCAGAAATTTCCCCCAAAACACATTTAGACACTATCGCAACACAGAAGTACCTTTAAAATCCGGTCATTTTTAAGACCTTCTAAATCATATTTAAGACCTTTCTTATTTTTTTGGTTATATTTAAGACCTTTTTAAGGCCTTACATTCAGATTATCAAATGTAAGACTTTTTAAGACCCCGCGGGAACCCTGAGGAGACTAAATACGAACATTATATGCAGACACAGACGTGGTTCAGAAACAAAGAAATATTAGAAAAAAGACCATTAAGGCAAAACATCTAGTTTGATGGATGCTGTCAAAACTACAATAATATGCGTGTGTGTGTGTGTGTGTGTGTGTGTGTGTGTGTGTGTGTGTGTGTGTATGTGTATGTGTATGTGTATGTGTATGTGTGTGTGTGTGTGTGTGTGTGTGTGTGTGTGTGTGTGTGTGTGTGTGTGTGTGTGTGTGTGTGTGTGTGTGTGTGTGTGTGTGTGTGTGTGTGTGTGCGTTTTTATTTAGCACGGGCACATAGTATCTGTCCCCAGTTGTTTGAAGAGCAAGCATTGGAAACAAAAGACAGTGTTTACCTCTTTGCATCCAGCTAGTCACACACACAGTTACAATCACACTCCCTGTAATTGACATAATTAATAGATAGTTTAGCTTCTCACCATCATTTGCTGTGGCCCACTGAAGTTAACGATCGTAACTGAAAGGCTGGCTGTCAAACGTAAACATTCAGCCACGTGACTCGCAAACTCTCGCAAGAGTTTTACACAACACAGATCCTTTCTAGCCATAACCCTGCACCGGGCGCTGACATTGGCGCCCGGTGATCGTCAGATTTGACGACGCTGATTGGCTGAAATTATGTTTCGGAGCCATAGCTTACAGATAGCAACAGTCAGCTGCTAGTGGCTGCTGCTGCACTGGTTGAGGGCTCCTCTCTTAGCGCCCAGGCGAGAGAGGGTAATGATACACGGGCAAGGCCAGGCAGGAAACATGTGACTTATCAGTAACTTTAGACATCGTAACACCATTTTAAACGAGATTTTATTGTAGATTATACATTTTACTGATACCAATTATATAATATTGACCTTGTTCATTACAAATTAAAATTAAAAATATATATTTAAAAAAAATAATAATAATACAAAATATATTTTTTATTTATTTATTTTTTATTTTAATTTGTAATGTGGGAAGAGGTGGGGCGGCCCTATGGGCCGGCCGCCACTGATTCTGAAGTTGTGTTTTGTGAAGTCGCAATGACCTTTGACCACCAAAATCAAATCAGTTTATCCTTGAGTCCAAGAGGGCATTTGTTTCAAATGGGAAGAAATTCCCTCGAAGTATTCCTGAAATACATTCATGTGAGAGGGACAGACTCGTGTACAGACTGGCAGATGGATATACAACCCAAGAACATATTGCCAACATCCTCGACCGTTGATGGCGTGAGGACATCAAAAATGATACCTCACGAGAAAACAGCTCTACATTTATGTTGTTTATTTTACAAAGATTTTGTCAGACCTACACTTTCGAATATTATCTTTTAAACGTATCTGAATGTGTGCTTTTAATAGTTCCCTCAGTTGTTCTACCTTATGCAAAATTATTTATTTGCTAAAGTGTGTACTGTAGCTCTCAGTTCTCAAACCGATTGTTGTTGCACGTTATATTTTAATCGGAGCGATGGAACATCTGCATGGTGGGCTCAGATGTTCAGACAAAAGATTTGATGGCAACATGCAGGATTGACTGCCCAGCTGTTTGATGATGGACATGGCTGAAATACCTCATATATTTTCGTGCTGCTCGTCTTTCTATGGGCATAAAGTATACCATTAATGGACTACCAATAGACAGACAGATGTTAGAAGATGTCCACCACCCACCTGTGTCTCCTGCTACTCCGCTATGAGTTTCCTGTATGGCTCAAGAGTCCAGTAAGAGAATAGCAGGAAAATAGTCTGTGTCACTGCCATTGTTAGCTGAAGAGGTAGCAGAGGTTTTGGCTAAAGAAAATACACGGTAAAAACACATACGATATACACACTGTAGTGTTTGTTTATTGGTTGTTTATGGGACAACAATGGTTGGCGTAAAAAGAGGTTTAGATGACCTCAGGGCGTCTATTATACTGTCTATTCTCAGTATAAATATAGGCTGGATAAATATAGCCAGCAGCTGCATCACTGTCACTTTCACATTGATAAGTGATAACAAGAGAGAATATAGAAGAGGGAAGTATTCCTTTTGTTGAGAGTCCGGTCTGCAGCTATTTCAGTAACAGTGATGATGTTACAGACCTGAACACAAACTCTGCGTGCGAGGAGAAGAACGTGTATTTAGATTACTTTGATGCACATTACAACAGCAATGATGCAACATCTTATTTGCAATTCTTAAGATATCCTGTTGGTTTAAATGTTTGTCCTCTAAATGCAATCATTTCTTGTCATATATTAATTTTGGTTTACAGTGTAAGTAAGGTGCTTTGTTTTAATCCTTTGTTTGATATTCATCAAATAGTCAGTATACAGTAGATTAGAGAACAGATACAAAAAAACGTGTCTAAAGATACCATGAAAAATGATTTGCAGATCTTTCAAAATTGGTGTTTGTTATTGAATTTTAAGAAGTAACACAATGAATATAAACCGAGTTATATTTTCAAATGATGTTACTAAATATAATTATCATTGTCCAAAACAAACGCGGATGTAGGAAAACATTGTCCCAGTCTCCTTGGTCTACGTCTGGACAGTCTTCCTTTATAGAGCAGAGTATTAATAGAAACACACACAGGAAAGTTAGTACTAAAAATACTGAAAAGGGTTATACTTTATTTTAGTAACCAAATCTATTGAGATAAAGGTTGGCTGCACTTATTAATTAATTATTATGCATTCATTTTTACAGATTATGCAAACTTAAATAATTTAGTTTATGAAGCTATATACTATTGTGTATTTGTGTCATCATGAATGATATATTAATCCATACTTGACATTCATGTAACTAAAAGACCACTGGAACATTCAGCATTTCTTTTAAATGTTTGCAATGGTGCCCTCATCGTTGTATTTCTTGCACTATTGCATTTCCATGTCTGTTTCTTCTTGCACTATTCTTATTTTGCATGTCTTTTATATATTTATGTTGAATTTTTGCAGGAGCCTCCTTATGATTATTGCCAAAACTACACTTAGCTGTTGTGCACATGATAAAAAATACTTTAAATCTATGTTTGAATCTTGAATAACATACCTGTTGAAAATATTTTTCAGAACATTTCCTCTTGCTAGACCCAGATGTTCTCAGTTCTCTCATGTTTATCTAAAAATGTCAAAAATATTTAAAAGAAGATAACCCAATCAATGCATTTAAGGGCCATTCATCTGATGTAGTTGTGAAGTCAGTTAAAGGACAGTCCCCCAACTTCATTATTTTGTATTCAGTCTTTGAAGGTTCTTGGCTTGCTGTATGACAACAATCCTGCCGGATGTTGATATAAATGGTGCATTAAGAACAATCACAGTGGGGCATGAACGCCTGCCAGTCTGACGATGTGAGCTGGAGCTGCTCTGACCTACGTGACTGTTGTTGTGTCTGGGCCTCATTCAGGGATTTCTGCTGTCTTTTCTGAGCCTCCCTGATCATCACATCCTCTTACACTCTAAAGCGCAACTTATACCGTCATCCACTGCCCCCCCCGAAACACATCCAGCCACCCAACCCGAGGCATGTGTGCAGTGTCATGCATACAGGAAGAGAGACGTGCTGCAGAGACAAAAGAGAGACATATTACCTGCAGCCAGGAGCCGCAGTGCAGACAAAAGAGATCTTGAGGAGACTCTGTAACAGTAGTCAAATTATTGTGCTCATTCTACTTCTTACTGCAGTAAAATGAAAGAAACTGATGCATACATCTATGGTCAACATATATAATACAGCAAATCAAACGATCCATAGATGAGGTAGGCATATAAATGAAGCATAATGTCAGTAATGTCCACTCACATTGTCAGTAACGCCTGAGGGGAGCAGGACTGGAGACAGTTGGTTGCAGGTCTGTCTCTAAACTAATCAACTAAATCAAACTTCACCTGGGTGGATTGTCAAAGGGGGAGCCTCGTTGCGGAGAAATTATACAGATGGCTATTCCGCCCCTGAAAATGTCTATGCAAACGTTATTATTAATAATAATTACCCCCGGGGGGTCGCGACCCCCACTTTGGGAACCCCTGCTCTAGAGGCAGTGTTCTTGTGTATAAAATTAATATTACATCAACATTTAAAGGGGACCTATCATGCAAAATGCACTTTTGTACGTCTTTTATACATGAATATGTGTCCCCGGTGTTCACGAAGTGTCAGAAAATACAACCCTTTCTCTTTTCCTCCATACCCAAATCTCTAAAAACAGGGCTGCAACGGATTTGATACATGTGGATTCTGATTTGCACCTCTATGATGTCACAGAGGTGCACTCCGCCTGTATGGTCAACTCTCCACCTATCAGGGGAATGAGAGGTTGCCGTGGCATGGCAACAGCATAGCAACAGCATGGCAACAGCATAGTAACATGACGCTTGTGCCTCGCCCCCTCCTTTGCAGGGTGGGGGGGTCAGCTCCAGCTCATGCAAAGACAGAGCTGGAGTGAGGCAAAATGAGGCATGGCTAAAATGCATGATCTGTTTGGTATTTTGAAAAATAAAACTTACAAATATACCTTATATAGGTATGGCCCTACAATATATTATTCAAATATAGCATGATAGGTCCCCTTTAAGGTTTAACGATATATCGCAATACTAGGGGTGTAACGGTATCCCTATTCGTCCCGTACCGTCACGGTTCGGACGTCACGGTTCGGACGTCACGGTTCGGCACATGTAGTCACACAGCGAATACGCCTTTTTTCACGAGTGGGAAAAAAGTCTGTCACTCAGGGCAGTATTACACTATATATAATCCAGGGGGCGGTATTGCGCCTAAAAGCCAGCCGCCCGTAAATAACAAATGAAGAACAACAAAACACAACAAAACAAACACAATACATGAAGAAGAACACACAGGAGCTAGAAGACCCACCTGCTTCTTTTAAATAAGGTGTGTGGACTACAACAATGATGGGGTGCGAGTTTTGGATCGGACGAGGACGGTGTGTTGGCGTTGTTCGACAGCGGTGCGGTATGCTAGTGGTAACACGTCAAACATGCTCAATCACATCCGAGTCAGTCTCAGTCCCCAGCGAGAGGGTTTTCTCGACGGCAGGTGACATAGTTACCGCCAACAGATCTGCCCTCACGACTGACAACGTAGACAAACTCATATTTTTGAAGAAAAACTTGAAAATAGAGTAAAGCTTGAGTACCTTTATTTAGGCATAATGGCCTCACACACTCACAAGTTAATTACACATGTTAGACATTGCTCCTAAAGGCACAGATTTTATGTTGTTTTATATTTATCATTGTATTTATTTTATATTTTGACATCAGGAGATGTTATACAGTTCTGTATTGCCTTTTATTGATTGTGATTGAAACACTTTCTTATTATTTATTTTAATACTTTCAAGACATTCTTTTTAGTTGTACAGCTTATTTAACCTTTTTGTTTGACATCAGCCATTATAAATAATATGGCCATCTGAGTGTGTGTGTTACTGTTTGTGGTTTGTTTTTAACTGTGTAATACAGTTAATGATTCCAAATGTTACAGTTCCTTATTTTCATACCAAAACTTGCACTACTGTTAAAAATAAATAACAGCAAAAAAAATTATGCATTTGGGATTTTTTGTTGTTGTACCGAACCCGTGCCGAACCGAACCGTGACTTCTGTGAACCGTTACACCCCTACGCAATACCCTACATAAAATGGGATAGAATACAGTATTTTCTGCTTCCCTGCAGGTGAATAATATGGATTTCCTCTCAGTACTGTTGCTGGGGGCTCTCTGCCCTATCCACCTCCTCCCCTACTCCACTCCCCCCAGGCTCTCTGCCTGACTGTCTGTGTATCTACGTGACCGGCCCAGGGTCTGTCAGTGCCAATGGAGGCCGCCATGTCAGCAGATAACACTAACTAGCTTCCTGTCATTACTGCTAATTGCCCCCTGGCCCGGAATCGTCAGACACCCTGGGTGGGGCGTGACTGAAAAGTGTGTGTGTGTGTGTGTGTCTGTGTGTGTGTGGGAAATGTTGGTTATTTGCAATTTGTAAATGCTACATACCTGTTCACATGGCTGAATGTATCACTGTTTATGTCCCTTGTCATGGGGCAAACATATGGGTGATGTGTTGTGTCATACATAATAAACAGAAAAATATTATATTGAGTGTGCAGACAGTGGAGAGATGGATCGGAGCGATAGTATAAGTAGCCGAACATAATGTACAGTGGGGCAAAAAAGTATTTAGTCAGCGACCAATTGTGCAAGTTCTCCCACTTAAAAAGATGAGAGAGGCCTGTACTGTAACTTTCATCCTAGGTATACCTCAACTATGAGAGACAAAATGAGAAAGAAAAAAAAATCCAGAAAATCACATTGGCCCATTCCTCCATGCAGATCTCCTCTAGAGCAGTGATGTTTTGGGGCTGTTGCTGGGCAACACGGACTTTCAACTCCCTCCAAAGATTTTCTATGGGGTTGAGATCTGGAGACTGGCTAGGCCACTGAAGGACCTTGAAATGCTTCTTACGAAGCCACTCCTTCGTTGCCCGGGCAGTGTGTTTGGGATCATTGTCATGCTGAAAGACCCAGCCACGTTTCATCTTCAATGCCTTTTGCTGATGGAAGGAGGTTGTCACTCAAAATCTCACGATACATGGCCCCATTCATTCTTTCCTTTACACGGATCAGTCGTCCTGGTCCCTTTGCAGAAAAACATCCCCAAAGCATGATGTTTCCACCCCTATGTTTCACAGTAGGTATGGTGTTCTTTGGATGCAACTCAGCATTCTTTCTCCTCCAAACACGTCTAGTTGAGTTTTTACCAAAAAGTTCTATTTTGGTTTCATCTGACCATATGTCATTCTCCCAATCCTCTTCTGGATCATCTAAATGCTCTCTAGCAAACTTCAGACGGGCCTGGACATGTACTGGCTTAAGCAGGGGGACACGTCTGGCACTGCAGGATTTGAGTCCCTGGCGGCGTAGTGTGTTACTGATGGTAGCCTTTGTTACTTTGGTCCCAGCTCTCTGCAGGTCATTGACTAGGTCCCCCCGTGTGGTTCTGGGATTTTTGTTCACTGTTCTTGTGATCATTTTGACCCCACGGGGTGAGATCTTGCGTGGAGCCCTAGATCGAGGGACATTATCAGTGGTCTTGTATGTCTTCCATTTTCTAATAATTGCTCCCACAGTTGATTTCTTCACACCAAGCTGCTTACCTATTGCAGATTCAGTCTTCCCAGCCTGGTGCAGGTCTACAATTTTGTTTCTGGTGTCCTTTGACAGCTCTTTGGTCTTGGCCATAGTGGAGTTTGGAGTGTGACTGTTTGAGGTTGTGGACAGGTGTCTTTTATACTGATAACGAGTTCAAACAGGTGCCATTAATACAGTTGACAAGTGGAGGACAGAGGAGGCTCTTAAAGAAGAAGTTACAGGTCTGTGAGAGCCAGAAATATTGGTTGTTTTTAGGTGACCAAATACTTATTTTCCACCATAATTTGCAAATAAATTCTTTAAAAATCAGACAATGTGATTCTCTGGATTTCTTTCTCATTTCATCTCTCATAGCTGAGGTATACCTAGGATGAAAATTACAGGCCTCTCATCTTTTTAAGTGGGAGAACTTGCACAATTGGTGGCTGACTAAATACTTTTTGCCCCACTGTATATGTTTTTCTAAGTATGTATGTAGCGTGTATGTTGTCTATAACCAAGCGGAAGAGGAAAGGCCCATCATCAAAACAGGCTTAATAGCTCTGAACTGATGTAAATTAGGAAATAACTATACAAGGAATGGTATGTTAAATCTAAAGACAAATTACATTGCTATCACACAGATTTATAAGTTACTCAATGCAAACAAATTATATTCAGGACACACCAAAATAAAGTAAGTAAGAAAGTCACAAAACAATATTAGTAATGTTATAAAAGGTTAATATTCTGGAGATAAGAAATATGTGCCTAATTAATCAACAAAGGGAAAGTAAGCTTATCCCTGAAGCAAAATATGATACAGTAAGTGTCGGGACACTGTGTTGAGGTATCTGGTAAAAAAAATATACATAAGAAGAATAAAGAGAAACACTGATGTCATGTAATGCATTTACCTGGAAGGCATACTTGATGACTTTCCTGTTTCTAACAATAACGAAGGGCAGGATGTTTATATTTGACACTGTACAGTATGTTATCACTGGTCTATCTGCAGATGTCTACAGCAGGCTATATGACCCAGGGGAGGGCTGACAGTGGGGCTGTATGTATCTAAAAAAAACCTCCAGGGACAATTTAGCTACACACATGATACCAAAGCATCATAGATTCAATAGGATTTGCGGGTTTAATGAAGAACATAACAAATAACAATCCAATTAGGAGATTGATGGCACATTTTAAGGCTTTTAAGGTGGTGTTTGTGTCTTTATTGTGTTGTTAAAAACCTTAAATGTCCTCCAACCCATACCATCCAAGGTTGTTTGTTTCTAACATCGAGATGAGGGGGTCAACACATCCTCATACCTCAACATAACTTTCGCAGTTTCAAACATGTTGTTAAAGGTGTAACGGTTAGGCAACAAAAGTACTCAGTTGGTTAAAGAAAATGGTCTGAGGAACTAATTAATTAGTTGGTAAGTAGGCGATGTAACTTAAGTATGTTACGACCTATAGTAGGTACATCTAAATAACTCAATGTTGACTTTTGGTTTCGCTTGGCACACGAACAGCTGGGTGAAAGTCTTGTTTGTTTGACCCATCCTACCTACACAAATGTTGTCCCTCACCTGATTTCCTCCTGAGTCCTGTCACGATACCACCATGCAGGTATAAAGAGATTACTATGGGCACTAAAAAGTATTGAGATGTAACAATGTAATGTATTGTCAGCAGAGAAGATTGAGATGACACTTCGATATTGTAGGTACTCTCATGTTAGCTCAGCCTAGCTAGCTAGGACAAGATAGCACAAGAAACAGCAACCCTAGCTCTGTTGCAATAACAACAAATAAAGCTCCTTGACACATGATACCTTGTTTGAAGGAAGCAGTTTCCAGGCACTTAGCTAAAATGTTGGAAGTTAGTACTCCAGGACATGAAATACTTCAGCACACAAAGCAAGATGTATTAGAGCTTGAGAGAAGATACAATGTGTATTTTATGTATTTGGCACCGGGCCAAGAAAACATGCTGTTTTTGTGCTGCTAAGCAGCTGCACCTAGCTATAGCTTCACATTTACATCCCAGACAACAGAATGGCATTGATCTTCCCATCAAACCCAAAATATTATTTAAACCAGAGGACTTACAAAAGCAGATTATTATATTTACACAAAACCTTGGCCCAGAAAGCAAGGGTTACTGTTGGAGTTTGGTGCTAGTTTTCACATCTACTCCAACTGGTGTGGTTTTAACCCTGCTTTGTTCACTTGCCTATC
>NC_136905.1:27474078-27576862 GCF_949606895.1 Notothenia rossii
CCAGTTTCAGAATACATAATAAAACATTGTGCAGGAATATTACATTGCAATATAAAATGATGATGCATATAGTGTGTCTATGATCGATTTCCTATGTATAAATATATATGAGAAAATTATGTTTTTGCATTTTGTGTAGGATTGGCTGCTGAAGTAAACAGAGTCTGCAGAAATGCTGATGATGTGTCACTGCCAGCTAGTGGCTGAATGAAATACAAGCGCTGCAACATTTGTTTGACTTCACCGTGTGTGTGTGTGTGTGTGTGTGTGTGTGTGTGTGTGTGTGTGTGTGTGTGTGTGTGTGTGTGTGTGTGTGTGTGTGTGTGTGAGGATAGTATCTTCTGCCTCTCCTTTTGGTTGTTTCAGGGTGCAGACACGCATTGGTTTCAGACACATGTTTGCCTGAAGTCATTTTATTACTTCACTAAAGGTTAGACAAAAAAAACTGAACATTCATGAATTTTGATAATGAGCTGTGTGTTTTCATTTGTCTAACTGGGATAAGGCCTGACATTTCTTTCTCATTTTTTAGTAATGTACTACTCCTTAGCTCTTTGACAATTTACGAGTCAGGCGCTGTTTTTGACTTGCAAAAAGTGTTATGCCTGCAAATGAGAGAAGACTAAATGCCTGTGCTGGTTTAACAAGTCCTGGTGTCCTCCCTCCTGCTAACCTGTGATAACGATTTGTGACAAATTAACCACTCGTGATTCTTTCCCCAGGTTTAGAGATTCACTTAAAGTTGAATGGAATGTATTGATGATTCTAATTCTATCTATGTCTGAGTGACTTTTTTTAGGACAAAGCGATAACTTGGTTACCCATGTACGAAGAACAAAACCAAATGTCAAGAACACCAAGACAGTTTTCAGTCATATATTTCCTTAAGGGAACACTCATAGGAAAAAATAAGTTTACAAAGCAGGTTCAAATGTTCTTTTACTTTACTAAGGCTGAAGCAAGCATGCACACAGTAATAAAAGAAGGGATGCATATCAATCAAGTAATAATTAAATAATAGTTCATTTAAATTGAAACCCTACACCAATTATACTAATTATCTTTCATTACTGAAAGAAATGTCACTAAATTGCTCAAATGCAACAATAACTCAGTTAAAAACATGTTAACATCAATGAAAGGATATAAATGTGTAGGAATAAAGCCGACTAACAGCATAATTCGATTGATGTGTAAAATACAATAGCTATGTGTTAATTCTCAGTAGTTTACTGCTTTGTTTTTTATTTGCCTGGATGTTATATTTTCTTCTTTGCCCCAGTTTATGGTTAATCCAGGTTGTAGGGCAGAGTGAAGCTCTCACTCTGCAGCTCTTTGCGAATAGCTGAAGTGAATCTGGCCAGTTGCTCTGAGCTGAAATGTTTTTTCCAGTCTCCCGGAACACCTAACACACACACACACACACACACACACACACACACACACACACACACACACACACACACACACACACACACACACACACACACACACACACACACACACACACACACACACACACACACACACACACACACACACACACACACACACACACACACACACACACACACACACACACACACACACACACACACACACACACACAAAAATTAAACCAGGTTGACACTTCACACAGTTCAATGCAAAAAATAGAGGTTATGATGATGGACACACGCCGCCTCACCTTTCCTGAGGAACGGAGATTTCTCGGGGTTCATGTACTGCTTGGGGACCAAGCTGAAGTTGGACATGCGGTTTGTCTTCATCGTCTTGAAGGTGCAATGTTGTGCTATCTTCTGAATAGTGTCATCACTCGGGTTACGGCCCAGGAAATCTGACATCTGCCTGAGAGCTGCTGGGAGGTCCTAAACACGGGGAACATGGACATGTGTTTTCATGTGTGTGGAGCAACGGGAGCTGTTATACTGCACATTCTCTAATGAAGAACTTTTACATGATTTTTGCTCTGACTCCATCTAAGTTTTCTTTACACAGGAGACAGGTAGTCAGTTGCTAGCCACAATTGTAATACATTAACATATACATGTCAATACATGTGAATGATTGACAACTGAGGGGCAGCCAACATTATTGAAGTTAGCAACTAATGTACTGTATGTTTAGTTAACATACAGTGTCGACCATGGCATGAACAAAGACCAAAGTTTCATCAGTATAGCTTGGCAGCTGTACGTGCTTTTTGATAGGAAGCGCCCTCCCATGGTGAAACCATGCATTTCAATGAATGGATTCATGGAATCTAGACACAACCGTTCATTCAATTCAATTTAAGTCATTTAATCAACCAATATAAACTTGGCGGAAAACCCCCGGAGGTTAGGATTTAGGAGGCATTCAGCTGGGAGGGCCCCATCTATATTTGTATCATGTTTAATAACTACTTAATTACATTACATTACATTACATGTCACTTGTTAGACGCTTTTATCCAAAGCGACATATATAATCAATACTATGGGCAATCCCCACAGGAGCAATTTGGGGTGAAGTGTCTTGCCCAGGGACACAACGACATGCTGACTGCAGTGGGGTTTGAATCTGTGCTCCCCTGATCCGAACACCAACACACAACCCACTGCGCCACACACCGCCTTAACTTAACTGACACAGGCACAAATTGAAACACAATATAAGGGAAGGTAATTAATAAAGCAAATAATAAATGGAAAATCACGGTAACTGGTTAAAAATACATAAGATAAAGGTTAAATGGGAGTATACAAAAGGTGTTTCATGGGGACGAAATGAGCAAATGCGTACATGGAAGGTATTCTGATCTAGTGAAAAAATCTGAACTATTTCCAATAATACCATTTTATCGTGCCTTGCATAGAGAAAGGATAGCCAATTTCTAACCGCAATCACAATCACAATCACAATCGGCATCTCACTTCCTCTGGTATTGGATTGTATTAAATTTTTTTTGCATGTGTTTGTAAAAGATTGTCAAACGAAAGGAAGGAGTGGAGGGGTTTTGTTTGAGACGTCAAAGTGCCTTGTGGCTTGTTTTGGACTGCCTTCAGCTGCAATAGTGAGTAAGATCACTGCCTTTGGTGAATAAGCTGTCTCCACATGTTTATGTTATACAGTACCTGACACATTTCTTCATATGTGATGAACAGTATCCTGTCTCCCAGCTCGGCACTTCTCCAGCCTTTCACATGGTCGGTCCATTTTCCAAACATCACTGCAGACAACATGGAAAATAGACCTCAGCATAAATACAAAGGTGACTTTTACTTCCTTTCAAAATGTGTTCACATTATAATTCTGAAGCTCTCTTTATTGGGGATGAAACCACTCACCATTGCCATCAAGGAATTTTTCGATGAATTCATCAAAGGTCCCTGGATCATCAAGGAATTCGGCCATCTGATGGAAGTAGTATGAAGACACTAGGATGTCCTTAGGGTTCCGCATGACATAGATCACCTATAGCAGAGACATGAGAGACTAATTCAATAACACACTAGATACAATGTGTGTTAGATATTAATTATTGAAGGACAGCATTTAAAAAAAAATCTTTTAATTACAGACAAATACGTGGAAGCTTTCACAGAAACACCACAATATGGAGCTCAATTCATAGATGTTTCCAAAAGAAAATTAAAAAGAAAAGAAAATGCCTCCACCCTTTTACCTTTGCTTTGGAGGCGTGGAAGGATGGGGGCATGAGTCGGAAAGGGAAATGTGTGACCATTGCCCGTGGAGCAGTCAACGTATCCGCAATCACTGCTAATCTTTTCTCCTCCAGCCAGGGGACCCTATCCCAGTTAGGGATGGTTTGGATTGGGGTCAGATCGCCTCCATTCAGGAGCAGTGGGAGGATTTCCTGCATCCAGATTGTACCTGCAGAAGATAAAAAATAGTAGAGCAGTCGATAAAATGGCTGCTGCAACTATAGTATCTGATGCACAAATAAAGAAGCTGACAAGATTTCACTGGGGTTTGAGGAGCAACTATTCGCTATGATTTCAATGTTTACCTATCTACGATTGTCCTAGGAGATATTACTCCTCAGAAATACTTGGTTCCTATGACACATGAACAGTAATAAGGAGGTACGGAATGTAGATTGAATGAATGTGCAAAAGAGGACATTCCATTTCAAGCAGACATCTCAATAACAGACACTATGGGCTTGTTTCACCCTAATGAGGTCATATCTCTTGGAAAAGTTTGGAAACAGAACTGATTGTTATGTGTGAAGTGTTCCTCTGTGCAAACAAAATAGGAATTGTTGTTCAAAAATATTCCTATGCCATTTAGAAATAATGGCTCTGAAAGACATTCCCATGCAAGAATGACTTCTCATTGTTAAAGAAATACACATGGAAGGGCTGAATGTAATAACTGGTGCAGTGACTACTGTCATTCACCCACAGAACTGTTCACACATGCTGGAAAATGATTGAAAGGAAGGTCTGAGTTGACCTGAGTTAATTTTTTATGTCGGATGATAACAGTTAATGATGGTACCCAAACTCAGTGCTTTAGTTGACATCAACCGCACTGGGCTCAAGTGGGTTTACAGAAGAGTGATACAGAATGGTGCAGTGATACAAAATATGCTCTTTCCTCATCGCGATGTTGGGCTCAATGCCTTGATGTTAAACAGCTAGTTATGCTTAATTCTATGGTTACCTTTCCTGCTAGCTTGGGCCACTTCATACAGCTGTGATCTGATCGGTTGTGCACCGAAGGGTCAGCGATAACGAGCGCAGTGCCGGGCAATATTTACGATCGTTGCAGGTTCGTTTTCCACAGACCTTATTTCGAGCTATTTTCCAAAATCCTATGGAGAAATCCCATTGCTTTTTTTTCGAGGGCACGTTCTTATTATACATCCATGGAGGGAACCCATGCGCAGCTTACTTCCGGGTTTTAGGACGCGTCACTGCACCACTCTATGCCGAGGGTAGTGCACTCTCAGGCCCAGGCCAAATCCCAAATCCCAAACCACCCCCTACACCTTACACACTACACACTCCCGTCCGCCACATTGAGGGCTGTTCCAAAGCAATCAGGGCGGAGGGGTAGTGGGTTATAAAAGCCTCCGACAGCGAGTTTGCATGGAAACAAACTCGATAATCTCACTTTTCGGGCATGGAGGAAACAACGTCATACAAATGTGAGTTCCATGTGGTTATTTTTTTTTAACGATAATTAATACGTTACCTTAACTAAAACATGCCTTTGTGAACATGTATTTTGAACTCTACACGTGATAATTTGATTTGGCAAGATTACATTAGATTTTTATTTTGAAGATGTACAAATCTAAATCGGAATCAAACTAACAACACATGTGTCAATTCATGTATCCATTCACTTACAAAATCGGTTTAAACTTAAGTGTGATTTGTAATTTCAGGGACTGTGGTAAAAACCAAGGCACTTATTGCATTAAGGATGGACAAGGACGACCTGTTCAGCAAAAAACGCAATGCTGCCAAAGAAGCATGGGAGTGAGTTATGCACTCAATTCATATTTTCTGCAATGAAAGTAATGAATGTGCACTGTGGGTCATTGCCTTAACACCAATATATATTGTTTAAATATTCTATAATAACAGGTCAATCATTAAGGAACTGGACCTTGGTCAACATGTGTCTCACAAACAGGCCCAGTGGCGGCGCTAGGGGGTGGCTACTTGGCCTCAAGCCCCGGATGTTTTCTGAAAGCCCCGGATGTTTCACTTAAAAAAAAACTTTTTTAAAAAAGTCTCGGGAGTAATGTGCAGTACCAGAGTCCACCAGAGAGGCAGCCGCTGTGGGACAGTAGCCTGCGTACTGCGTAGCCTTCCCTGCCCTGAAGAACAAGTGATCCTTCCTAGTGCCTGACGAGTTTTAAGCTAATAGCCTATAAAGTTATGGATATTAGAAAGTTATTTTCATCGAAGCAGGCGCCACAAGCTGCAGCAGCAGCAGTATCAGCAGCTGAAAACAATGTCATCACCAGCAGTGAAGAAATAGATGATGTTTCAGGTTTGTGAATCTAATGGTGATATCTGCACTCTGGCTGACTGAGTAAGAAGTGAAAAAGAGTGATGTAACGTTAATGTTATTGCTAGTAAACATGGAGTAACCACACTAAGTATACCCTTATATGTTAGTATGTATACAGAACTAAATGACTAAAAATTGTCCTAAGATGTAACGTTAACCCTTCATACCTCAGTCTACTTTTAAGACACTAAAATAACGTATTCCAATTTTTATTTTGTTTTTGTGCGTGGAATTATACCATCTCTCGTTTCAGTACACATAACAACGGAACCATAGCAACGGAACTGACAGGCAACCCTCTGAATCAGACTCCGATTGGCTGTGACATTGTGACAATGCATTCAGTGTCCGATTCAGAACACTCTTTACGTCACAAACAAAGATGGTGGATGAGAATAGATCTATAAAACGATAAGCAATGGGCCAGAATCAAGGTGAGACTATCCGCATCCTTTAAAACTCTACGCACATTCGTTTCACCGAAATAAGTAAACGACTGTATTTGAGTGAGTTAAGGCATTAGTTTGCTTCATTAAAGGGTGTTAATGAATAAGTGTTCTCCAGTGCCTTTTATCCGCTTTAAGGTATTATTAAGGTAGGGTTAATGTTGCCCTCAAAGTGCACCAGATGAATGCTTTTAACTTCAATATTTAAAAAAAAAATCTTCACGGGGGAGCATGCCCCCGGACCCCCCTAGAGGAGGAGACGACCCCAAGACTCCAAGAAATGGGAGAACCTAAAAAAGAAATACAAGGTAAATGGTTTATTGTAAAACATTTGTTTGTTTTTTAAAAAGCTGGACAAAGATTACTAACATGCGTTTGTTTGCAATAGGAACTTAAAAGGCCAAGGACTGGAGCAGGGACTGATCAGGGGGAAGAAACCCCTGCAACATGGCCCTTCTTCATGGCCATGGATGAGGCCATAGGTGCAAGGCCTTCAATTAATCCTCCTGTCCTTGTTGCCTCAGCCTTGGCAAACCCCACAATCCTCTTTGATCCGGAGGCTGCTTCCTGTTCCTTTCCCCCCCCCCCCAAATGTGGCTGATGATCCAGACCCCTCACCACCCTCATCACTGTCTGAGGCTGGAACCACCCAGCAGCCCCCCGCCCCCCCCCCCCCAAAAAAAGAAAAGGTGCTAAGGGAGTGCCGGAGTGCCTAGAAGGCGAGGGAGAAAAAGAGGACGAACGCCACAGAGAAATAATGCAGCACTCATACCTCATTCACAGCAACGGTGTTTCAGGGCCGGTTCGGAACTGGAGCTTGAAAAGCACTGGGTTTTCGTGTTCACACCGCAGCAGAGCAGCCTCTGGGGGGGGGCTCTCTGTTGCCTGTCAGCGCAACTTACATGATGCCGTTTAGACAATATAATAATAAAGGGCGGTGCCGGCTGTCAGCGAACCGATCCGGCCTTTCTGTGCGACTATCACTCAAATGCGGGACATAGTCTCAATGTGTGGGACGCGGGACAAATAATAAAAATGCTGTGTGTGCAGTCCCGCACAGTGCGGGACACCTGGTCACCCTACATACACGGTTCTGCCCCTCACACACACAAGCTTCAAATAAAGTTGCATAAATGCTTGAGCTACGTTTTTATTATAATTACTGTGAAATCTGCCTATTATGTTTTTCGTCATTATTACAACAAACACACACTTGCAAATGATAACACTGGCAATGATTTTAGATGTATTAGACTATTAAAAAAAAGAAATCATGCTTCAAATAAGTGGGGGTACCCCCGCGTCCAACGCCCACTACACCACTGACTACAACTACAAAAAGCATAGGTTTTTTTTCTCATCAGGAAATGCAGACCGGCTCAAACAAACAATTTTTAAATCATCATCCTCACGATCATTTAATGTATCATCTGTTTGCGAAATTGACATGAAAGCACTAATAAATGTAGTGTAATCCACTTGAGTTTACAACTACAAAAATAATCGATTTGTTTTTATATCACATCCGATGGGAGGAAATTCAGCAGCTCTCACTACCGATTTTTAATCCTAATTTAATCATCATCTTCACCACGATCATTTATGTTTATGTTCGCCAAATTGACATGAAAGCACTGACAAATATGAATATACTGTAGTCAACTTCATTAAAACGTTATTAACGTGCCTAAACTCAGTAATTCACAATTTCTACGCATGACAACACACTTTGTCCTTGTTTGGCTCTCTCGCCGCACAGTGAAGCGTTCCCGCATTGACGTCACTTCCGGCTTCCCCCAAAACTTCAAAATGAGTCGAAGGAATTTCCCCGCGATGTTTGAAATTATTGATATTTATCGGAACGGTATCGCACCTTCTTTTTTAAACTAACGGTTCGAGATGACTAGTAGTCCAATATTTCATTGCACAACAGTTGTTGGGATGCTGTCACAGGCTCCTTAACAAGAGTTTCAGAGTTTCAGTGTTTCTGCCATAGACTGTATAAGGTTAAATCTCTCACAGGCTCCGCCCTCTACTGGACTCTATGGGTACTACCTTATCATGCAAGCATTCACCTACTGAGATTTCTATAGACGTAGCCAGCCCCGGGGCGGGCCTACCTGAATGCGTGCGCATCTCACTTCCGTATAAAAGGAGGCCTCGCCTCCTGACCACCATCCTTTACTCTTCAGCGAGTGGAGGGGATAGCCTAGCACTGAGTCCGAGACGTATGTTTTGAGAGAAAGGAAGAAAGAGAAAGAAAGATAGCGGGCGCCGATCCCCACCACCTCTGCTTCGAGTGTTTGGGGGACCAGGATATGGCCGAGGCGGTGCCATTTCACGTTCGTCATCCCTTCAGAGTCTGGCGTCCATGGAAGTCCACCACCCAGGGCTGTACTCTCCCTGGATGATGATCATGGCGGCGGGTGTGTGGGCTACTCGCTCATTGCTAGAGATGCCCCCGCCTCACCAGGTCAGAGCGATTATTGGGCCGCAAGGCCGAATAAGTAGCTTGATCCACGAGCCTTGCCCCAGGCCCGGTTCCCCCGGGGACCGGTGCTCGGTGGCTTCACATGATATAGGGTCGACCCTACTTCATCACAGGCCGCCGCCGCTGCCTGCCTTGTGATGTCCCTGGGATATCACGTCGCAGGGCATTTTTCCAAAGAGGACCGTGTTGATCTCCTGGGAGCCCCCGTCTTTACGGAAGGGCTCTATGGATCGATCTCCTTGCTCACGGGATAAGGAGTAACCGCAGCGTGGCTGATTCTTGCCCATCCCCAGCGGAAGAAACACTGTCCTACACTCCCCGCCCCCGCTGTAAACCCCAGTATAGGGAGCCAGCAGGTGGGCGTGTGCACGTGAGTAGAATAAACCGTGTGCTGTCAAAGCACTGTGCGGGTTCAAAAGACGCTATTGCCGGCGTGTTGTTGTCAGAAAACACACCTTGCCTGGTATAATAGCTCCGATTAATGCATTTCACCGTTGAATGGGAAATACAGCGTTAATACGTGGGCGCACGGCCCTTGTGAGAGTGGCCGCGGTGCGTTCAGGGACCTCCGCAGGGGAACGGTGGTTTACGTTTGCAGGGCTCGACATTAAGGGCTGCCCGATGGCCCGGGGCCATCTAGTATTTAGCTCGGGCAATGAAGCCTCACCTGCTGGTTGCCCGATCGGGCAATCTATTATGCCAGCAGCTCGCGGATCCAGTAATGAGTGACCCGACAGTAAAACTAAACATATCTACAACTAGTTTAGGTAGTTTGAGAGGTAATTAAAATAGCTACGTGTGATATTCTAACCTGAAGTGTGTGTTTTGTCCGCTCACCGCTGCAGGTGATCATGCAGTGCTGCGTGTCGACTCGTCAGCAGCAGCTGATCTCTCTCTCCCGTCAGATTAGACTTCACTCGCGTTTATGTCCATATTGATTAGATCTAGCTAGTTCTAGCTAATGATAGGACTACCTGCTTATTAAAAGATACCTAAACAATAAGTGTCGCTATGCAACTGGGTGAGGCCACAAAGTATAGCGCAGCATTATGCATTTGTTTACATGCCCACCGGAACCCCGAGGCATTACCAACAGATCAACGCACAATCAACCCATACAGGACATCTCTTTCTCCACATTAAGTGTTAGACATTAGAATTGACTATTCTTGTCTGTCACATACTCTTCTTGTCTGTCACATAAGTGGCGCAACTGAAGCGGTATTGTGCTAAAGGGAAATTATTGTGACCGAAGAGATTTAGATTTGCCGGCCAACGAGAACTCTGAAGTCGCCATTTTGTATGCTTCGCGGATGCGCTCGGCTCCTCTCGACTGCTGCTCGGGTCTGCTCGGTCAGCTTCCGGATGAGGAGGCATTCGTTCGACCAACTTACAGTAGATAACATTACAAACATTTTGAACAGGGGCCATAATAGTGTAAATAATGTTTGTTTTGGCAGTTACAACTGAATGTAATGTTTTCTACTTTTTTAAAAGTGTCTTGACCAACAACTTAAGTATTTCTTATAGCTATGCAGGGCATGCAAGCGAGCAAACACAAACAAGAACAAACAAACAAGTGAAATGAAGAATAAAATTGAAATTGTACAATATAATAATGTGCTTGTTCATCTTATAATTCAGTCTCGAGAATGCACCAGACAGCATCTAAGACCTGCAAAAATCTAAATGTTCTATGGAGAGGCCCCCCAAACCCTTCGTGGCATTTCGTCCGCACGCATTTTTCAGGGCAATCTCTATTGGGCTCAGGGCCATCTGTAAATTAGCTTAGATGGCGAACAGGGCCATCTCCCAAAATCCTTAATGTCATGCACTGGTTTGTAAACTCTAGTTCTAGAGTAATGTGTGTGTGTGGGAAAAATGCATTCAGTGAGAATGAGTGCATTTATCCCAGAGTAAGAGTAATCTCTCTCCACAATTCCACTTTTTCCCATAATGTCCGTTTCGAAGAGACGGCATTGTGATGGCGCGCACGGCCCCCCTCCCCAGAGGGCGGGCCACGGTGCATTCAAAGACCTCAGTAGAGAGAAGAGTCACCGCAGCGCGTGCTCCTCCACAGGCTTTTCTGCAGACGAGGGAGCGCGGCGCGACGGTGAGACGAAGGGAGAGGTGCCGGCACGGAGATCTTGTGCCCGCGGCGCCCTCCACCTCTTCAGCCCACCCTGTGGAACCGGCGTGCCAGCACTCACGGGGAAGGGCTGCCCATCTTCACGGATCTGCCTGGCCTGGCGGGGGGAGAACATCTCTCCGCCCGGGACGAGAGGGCGAATCCCGCCTCCTCCCTGTATAATGCACATATCACTACGTTTTCTAATAAGAATTAGGTTGATCTGTATCCAAATCTGAGTGTCTTTTGTTTCCACAAATGCTACAGTTACACACAATGTTAACCGTACAAATTCCCCATTCGCTGCCCCAGCTGTAGCTCCTGTAAAGGAGGTGGCTAGTGGGCTGCGCAGATGAGAGGGATGAACCGCAGGGAGTGCTATCTAAAGGAGAGCGCTATGCGGGTGCAGGGACATTATGGCCGGCGTATTGCTGTCAGAGAACACACTACGCCTAGAGCAAAGACTCCAATTAATGCAGTTTTCCATAGTGGTAAAGGCTGCATTATGGCGGAGCCCACACTCACACAAGAGCGCGTGGCGGTGCGTTCAGGGACCTCAGTAGAACACACTACGCCTATAAAGACTCAGATGAAATGCTGTTTACCTTAGTGGTAAAATCAGCATTATGGTGGAGCGCGCGCTCACACAAGAGCGCACGGCGGTGTGCGTTCAGGGACCTCAGTAAATAATCAGCCCTTTCTGTGTCGACCCTCCATGGGCAAATCTTCCCTTCACGGGGAGTTTTGCGGCGGAATGGGTCACCAGAGAGTATCACAGCTTCATAGCTGCGGCCCCACAGCTGAGGGCTTTCCATTAACACAATGTTATGGGGAATGGAAACTCAGCTGTGTGCTAACAAAGTTGATGGACAGGACGCTGAAACGGGGCTATTCACTCCAGTTTTGCAGCGTCCCACCTCTTTTTATGGGCCTGCGAGAGGAAATCTGTCTTACCAGGAGGAGATTGGTTTCCTCTCAGCAGAGATTCAGGCTCTGGTGCAGAAACAGGCTGTGTCTGTTATGCACCCTCAGCTCAGAGAAAATGGTCTTTATTCCATGTACTTCCTGGTTCTCAGGAAGACAGGGGAATTCAGATCTATTCTAGATCTCAGCAGCCCGAATCGCTACATTGCCTGCTGAAAATTCTGCATGTTAACTATAAAACAGTTAATGGGGCTAGTGCAAACCGGGCGATTGGTTGACCACCATCGACTTGAAAGACGCATACTTTCATATGGAAATTGCTCCGGAGCACAGAAAGTGTCTGCATTTTGCCTTCCAGGGAATAGCCTACGAGTACAACAGATTACCGTTCGGCTACTCCCTATCCCCATGCACATTCAGAATGTGTGGCCACTGCGCTTCAACCGCTACGCGCCCACGGCATGAGTTTTTCTTTTACCTAGACGACCTCATAGTCATGGCCGGGTCCAGGGAACAGGCAATGCTTTGCACAGCACAATGGATCACACACCTAACCAAATTAGGCTTTGCGATCAATTGAAAAAAGAGCACCCCCATACCTCACCAACAGGCGTTGTAGTTGAGAGTGGTGATTGATGCAGGCGCGCTACGCGCCACCCTGTCAGGGAGCAGAAGTGCGTCCCTTCTCCGGGCGGTTCACAGGCTGTGACAGGGGGTGACAGTGACAGCTTTAACTGTCATGCAGACTTTGAGTTTCATGACGGCTGCTCACATTGTGGTCCCGCAGGGGTTACTGCATATGCCCTGCCTGCAGAGGTGGTTCTCCAGCCTGCGTTTGGATCCCAAGAGGCACAAACGGTGGCTGGTGACCATCCCCCCCTCAGTGGAGGGCAACCTCCGGTTCTGGGGGTCTCCCGGGCGCCTCCGGAGGGGGTCTCCACTGGGACGGGTAACCTCTTACATCACAGTGTTCACGGGAACAGGATGGGGAGGGACCTGCCTGAAGAGGGCTATAGGTGGGCGCTGGTCTCTAACAGAAACACGACACAGTAACCTCCTAGAGGTACGGGCGATAGTGTTAGTCCTCCAGCATTTCATGCCCCTAATTCAAGGGAGACATGTATTGGTCAGGAGCGACAACAGCACCACAGTGGCTTATATCAACAGGCAAGGCGGAGTCCGCTCCGCCACCTTGTTGGCCACAGCAGAGAGGCTGTGGTTCTGGGCTTCAGAGGTGGTGTTATCTCTGAGAGCCCTCCATATCCCGGGACTGGAGAAAAGGGGGGCCGACCTCATGTTGAGGGGCGGCCCCCTGCCAGGCGAATGGACGCTTCACCCAGAGGTGGTGAAGCAGATCTGGGCCCAGTTCGGGAGAGCGGAAGTGGATCTGTTCGCCAGCCAGCGCAACAGCCACTGTGCCCTGTGGTTCTCCATGGCCCTGAGCGACGACCCGCCATTAGGGGTGGACGCGTTTGCACACGAGCCATGGCCAAGGAAGCTGCTATACGCCTTTCCACCGCTGCGTCTCACTCTCCCTCTCCTGGGGAGAGTGAGGCGAGAACGTCTGGCAGTCATTCTGGTAGCGCCGGATCGCGTCGGGGCTCCGTGGTACTCAGAGATGACACAGATGAAGGTGGGCCAGCCCTGGGCAATTCCCCAGTTCTGGGGGGCGATGTCTCAAGAGGCAGGTGCAATCGGGGCGTGACCCACTCTGGGCCGTCCTCTCCAGGGCTGGCTCCTGAGAGGGACAGGCTGAGACAGGGTGGATTGTCTGACAGCGCTATTCAGTCTATCCAGGCAGCTAGAGCAGGATCCACCACAGCCTGTGACAGGCCGAAGTGGCTGGGATTCCAGCGATGGTGTGAGGAGCGGAAAATAGAGCCCCTATCCTGTGAGTTGGGCTCTATTTTGTCCTTTTCACAGTTATTGGTGGACAGAGGACTTGCTCATCCTGCTACAAAGTGTATGCGGCATCCATCTCGTCTTGTCATGAGGGATTCAACGGCAGGTCAGCCTTTTCTCATCCACTGATGTTGCGGTTTTTACAGGGGGTCAGGAGGCTGCGCCCAGTAGTGCGCGCCTCCAACCCGCAGTGGGACCTGCCGCTGGTTCTCGAGGCTCTGGTCACAGAGCCATTTGAGCCTCTAGAGCTCTTCTCCCTGAAAACACTGTCGTGGAAGACAGCGTTGCTACTTGCCTTAACGTCAGCCAAAAGAGTGTCCGAGTTAACCGCTCTGTCGGTGCACCCGAGCTGTTTACTGATTCGGGGTGACCGGGGTGGGGCGACACTCAGACCGAACCCCTCCTTTGTGCCCAAGAGCCCAAGGAGTGCGTTCAGGTCAAGGCCTATTCAGTTGGGGGGATTTAGTCTTCCACCCCATGGTGGGGCCAGGGAAGCTAAATTACACCTCCTCTGCCCGGTGCGCGCGTTAGCATGTTATGTAGAGCGCACAGCTACCCTGATACGCACTGAACAGCTGTTTGTGTGCTTCGGGGGCGGGGTGAAAAGCTCTGTCCAAGAAGCGCCTGGCAGGCTGGCTTTGCTGAGGCATTGCACACGCCTACGAGCAGGCAGGGGGAACCTGTCCCACGGGGGACACGGGGCGCACTCCACACGAGCTGTGGCTGCGTCGACAGCTTTATTCAACGGTGTGAGTGTGGAGGACATATGCACGGCGGCGTCTTGGTCAACGCCAGGTCCCTTCATAAAGTTTTATCTCTTGGATATGTCTGGCTCTTTCTCAGCGTCTGTGCTTGCTGGGGCAACACAGGACTGGTGAGGAGGGGGGGGTCTGTGGGTCAGTTGGCATCTGACCCCCTCCCCGGGCGTAAATGCGCTTACGTTTCTCCGGACTCCTGGAGGGTCGCGGGGTGACGTAATGCGCTTTGGACCCTTACAGGGCTAAAGGGCTCCCCTCGCCTGCCTGGGGCCAGGAGGGGGAGAGCCCTCCATACTATAGTCCGTACACACTCTGCACGGGGTCAGTGTCTGAGTGTGGGGACATAGGGGGCACTTGCGCTCTCCCCTTGCTCTTTAGGGACACAGAAGAGAGGGTGCATAGTGAACCCATACAGCTGCGGACTTTCCCTGTCTGCCTATAAGCGGACGCAGGGGAGCCCTCAGCACTGTTTTCGAGCACATTTTTGTGCGAGGCAAGCGCGTCAGGGTGTGCTCTATCGGCCTCAGCCTGGACTTCTCCACGGTTACAACCGAGGGAGAGGTGAGTGAGGCGCAGCGGCTGCTTAAGCCGGTCAGGGACAGTGAGGTGGAACGGTGTGCTGGACGACAGTGCGTGCATACATCGGGGCTCCGCCCACTGTACCCATAGAGTCCAGTAGAAGGCGGAGCCTGTGAGAGATATAACGCCGGGTTATTTATTGTAACCCTTGTTATATTAGCACAGGCGGAGCCCTCTACCTTGGGGCACTGTCTGTCCTATACCGCTCGCTGAAGAGTGGTGTAGGATGGTGGTCAGGAGGCGAGGCCTCCTTTTATACGGAAGTGAGCTGCGCACGCATTCAGGTAGGCCCGCCCCGGGGCCGGCTACATCTATAGAAATCTCAGTAGGTGAATGCTTGCATGATAAGGTAGTACCCATAGAGTCCAGTAGAGGGCTCCGCCTGTGCTAATATAACAAGGGTTACATTACGTAACCCGGCGTTTCTGCTCATGGTGAAGCAACGTGTCTGCGTGTTAAGGTTGAACCTGAGCATTCACGTTGATCACCTCTCATTAGAACTAATTATAAATCTATAAAACTATAAATATTAAACTTTACTTCACGTGTTCATTTGAGAACAGCTTTTACATACCTGGGTGAAGGTTACAGTTCATTTAAATGAGATACGTTAGTCCACAGTAAACACAAACACGCCCACAGCGCGTCTCCGCATGTGACACAGGAAGTATCTAAGTATATTTACTCAAGTACTGTACTTAAGTACAGTTCTCATCTCTGTTCGCCTCGCTGTTGGCACCGCTCACCAACGTCTGGGAGCCGAGACTATATAAAAAACATAACGGAGTAACGCACCATGTAGTAACGGTAACTGAGTTACTGAATTTAAAAAATAACGCATTAGAGTACTAGTTACTGCCAAAAATAACGGCGTTACAGTAACGCTACTTTGTAACGCGTTAGTCCCAACACTGCTCCACACTCATGGTTCAGTCCACCTTAAGAAATAAGACCGACCTCGGAAGCAGTTGAGTTTTAAAAAAAACTTTATTGACACGAGTACACTTTTTTATAAGAATATAGTCTAAACCACAGAAATGACTCCGGAAAAGCTGCAGATAGAGCCATAAGAAATGAATGCAACTGATTTCATCCGAGCGGTTTGGCTTTATGAAACTGGCACGCAAACGGTTACCTCATGACCTAAATGATGACGCAATGACACATTCCCAGTCGGATTCTGGGCGGTGTGAAAAGAGCCAGAGCTAAACCGAAGAACCAGTTCTGAACCTGAAAAGATCTAACACGGAGCTTGAACCGGAGTTGCGTTGGTGTGAATGAGGTATCAGAGACATTTCTAACCCTGTTCGAAAAAATGGTCGACAAAATGTGATTGATTCCCCCCCCCCACCATTGGTCATTTTTATGTTGATTATTGATGTTACTTGTAAAGAGTTGTTTTTGTTCGCTTGTATTATTTATTTGGAAGAGAATAAACCTAATTTAACGTACTGTCCTTCATGTCTTGAATATTGTATGGGTATATAGTAAATACAGGTCGACCGGTGATGAGGGTGACATTGCTTTTGCTTGATTGTTACTTAGATGGCTACATTGTTCTGTGTGGGATTGATAACGTAGAAGGAAAACTTTTGCACAAAGTAATGTTGTGCATGGAACAAAACTGTTTTTTTCAAAATCTGAATATTAACCCTGCATATCAGCATTTTAAATAAAGATATGTGTGTGCGCTTCATAGGTATAAGGCATTAAAATATACATGCCATTTACGGCATTAATTGCTCATGTCAAACCATTTGCAGAGTTGCACTCAAAAACAAAAGTGATTGTATTAGAAGACCTGTGTTCATTTTCTGAACCTTTGCTCTGTGCTCCTATAATGCGATTGAATGATCCAAGAGGTAAGGACATTTATCTCCAATTTGGGATTATGCCGAAAGACAATTGAGGGAAACCAAGTTTGAAATCAACGTTGCACAGGTTTTTTTTATTTCACCTCTTTTTGCTAAAGTGAGAAGTGGAGCTTGCTAACAAACACAAATTAAATCAGGTATGTGTGCACATAATTTAAAAAACACAAGTTAACAGACAACCACGTTTTTCCAAAAAAAACACAAAAAAACGAAGTTAATTTGATGTAATCGTGCTCTCTCAGGTGTGGTGCCATTTGGACAGGAGCAGAGTTGTGCAGCAATCCTGTCCCTTAGGTGGTGTCCGGGACTTTCCTGTCCACATGCTGCGGCAGAGGGAGGATTCTGGTCCCCATCTTCAGGGGGGAAGGCTTCAGCATCCTCAAGAACATCGTTCATGTTTATGCACAGAAATGCACAACATGAAATTATGTCAGGGGCAAAGCTTGGACTGACCTCCAGCGCTTTGAAAAAGGGTGGCCCTCCAGCGAGTCTTCATCCTTCCAAATGCTCTTTCCACCACAGACCGAGCCCTGGCATGATGCGCGTTGAATCTGGCCAGCACCTGGCCGTGAGGGACCTTGTAGGGTGTGAGTAATCCTACTGGTTTTTCCAGGCAGGGATAACAACCGTCCCCAAGGAGGAACCAACCAGCTGGGGGAAACAGTGCCAGGCAGAAGATGGGGCTGTTGCGAAGTACTCTGGCATCATGAACGGAGCCTGGATAGCCGATGAAGACATCCAGGAATCTCCCAGTTGAGTCACAGATGGCCTGCATCTGGATGGAAGGAAACAGCTTGTAGTTGATGTAGTTCTTGTGGTACTCGTTTCCTGGAGGTTTGATGCGAATATGGCATCCATCGATCACACCAGCAGCACGGTGAAATGCAGGACTCTTTGCAAGCTGACAGAAGCCGTCTGCAATCTCTGGCAGCTCATCTTCGGTTGGCAGGGAAATGAGGGTCTTCAGGTTGGCCTTTATCTTCCCGATGACGTGTTTGATGATCCTGTGGACCGTCGATTTGGGAATCCCGAATGCTGAACTCACCACAGAGAGCGATAGTCCATGGGCCAAGCTGTAGAGGAGAAGAAGCACCTCGATATCTTGCCCCCATCCGTGGTCCTTTTGGGAGGGAAGCATCTGCACTAAATAAGCCACACCGCTTAACTCTAAAGTCCTTCTTTAGACAGGCTTCAGGGTTGGCATACAAGGCGAGAATTGTGGCAGTAGCATTGAGCTGCATGTAAAGACCTTTTCCCCCCTGTAAAAGACAAACACAGGACACAGTATTGTTAAAATACTATACTCCAAGATATCACACACACACTAAAAAATATATATCCCAATGCCACCCCCCCCCCCGCAGTAAACCTAGGGGAGACACTATCCTGTATACACATACAAAGTTATTAGGCTACTATACAAGAAATAAAGTTAAGAGAATTGTTGCATTAGCAATATTTAAATGTTTACCTGCCACTGGCACATCGCTAAGATGCGCCTCGACCTTCTGCGCCTTCTGTTGGATCTTGCCATTGCACCCTCTTACAGGCAACGGATAGCAACGTAGTTCCATGCAGCCGAGATATGTGGGACAACATGACGTCCGTTTATGTTTCCTGCGGAGAGAGGGGAGGTCGTCCCAATGCGGTGCGCTGTATTTATACCCTTAACCCTTAATGGAGGGAACTTCATTAAGCTGCGAGTGTGGCTACAGACGGAGTTCACTCTGTCACGGAGGGGTAGGGTCTAGAGCAGACCTGGGCACTGTACGGCCCCCGGGCCACATACGGCCCTTTGGTTGACTCTGACTGGCCCGTGTAAGGTTAATTGGAAATTACAAAATAAACATATTTTCTAATTTTACCTCATGCATGGACTAAAGCTGCAATGCTTTTATTTTGAAGTTGTTTTTTATTCACGTACATAATGACGCAATACGTCAAATCAAGACGTGCGCGTTATTGGATAATTGTCACAAGACGACTTTAGCGCTCAAAAATGTCAGCTGATGCTAAAAAAAGAAAGGTAGATGCCGAATGTAGGGTTTTCAACAAAAATTGGACTGCTAAGTATTTATTTACTGAAGTCGGAGGTAAAGCCGTGTGTTTAGTTTGCGGGGAGTAGATCGCCGTGTTCAAGGACTACAATTTGAGTCGGCATTACGAGACGAAACACGCGGAGAAATACAAAAACTTGACTGATGCTGAAAGGGCGCGCACATCGAACGCTTTGCTAGCTAAGCTGCAAAAGCAGCAAGGCTTTTTTACCAAGCTTCACACATCCAAGGATGCAGCAACCAAGACCAGCTTCGTGATATCCCACAAAATAGCTAAACACAGTAAGCCATTCTCAGAGGGGGAGTTTGTCAAAGAGTGCTTAGT
Source organism: Notothenia rossii (assembly GCF_949606895.1). Classification (NCBI taxonomy): domain Eukaryota; kingdom Metazoa; phylum Chordata; class Actinopteri; order Perciformes; family Nototheniidae; genus Notothenia; species Notothenia rossii. The sequence continues at coordinate 27,493,599 of NC_136905.1, forward strand.
GGACTCTGCAGCACTAATATGCCCTGAAAAAAAAGAAGCCTTTGAGCAAGTCCCGCTGTCCAGGCGAACCGTGACGAGAAGGATCGAGGACATTGCGGGGAATCTGGAGCTTCAGCTGCAACATGAAGTGGCAAGTTTTGACTTTATCTCCTTGGCTTTGGACGAGAGCTGTGATGTCCGCGACACAGCGCAGTTACTCGTATTTGTCCGTGGGATAACGCCGGACTTCAAGATTACGGAGGAGCTGGCAGCAATGCGGCCGATGAAAGGGACGACGACAGGGAGCGATCTGTTCACGGAGGTAAATGCGTGCATGGACACGCTGGGACTGAAATGGGACAGACTGGCAGGTGTCACAACAGACGGTTGTCCAAATCTTACAGGTAAAAATGTTGGACTTTTGAAACGTATGCAAGATAAAGTGACTGAAATCGACGCAGATCAGAAATTGGTATTTTTGCATTGTATTATACACCAACATGTGTTGTGCAAGTCAGTGCTAAAAATTCACCATGTTATTGATGTTGTTACTAAAATAGTAAACTTCATCAGGGCACGGGCATTGAATCACAGACAGTTTGTTGCACTTTTGGAGGAGCATGAGACTGAGCATAGTGACATCGGCTACCACACAGCTGTCAGATGGCTCAGCCTGGGCAAAGTGCTAAAAAGAGTTTGGGACCTGAAAGCAGAGATTCAAGAGTTTTGTGAGAAGAAAGGCAAAGACATCCCAGAGCTCTCAGACGAGGACTGGATGGCAGATTTTGCATTTGCTGTTGATGTGACTGCACTGATGAATGAACTGAACACCAAACTGCAAGGCAAGGGCCTTTTTGTTCATGAAATGCACAGCCTGGTGAAGGCTTTCATGAGAAAGATGCAGTTTCTTTCAAGCCAACTGGAGAGCAACACTCTCACTCACATGCAAACCCTGAAAGAAGTCACACCATCAGCTGATCACCTCCGCAGGTACTCATCCATGTTAGGAGCATTGCATGGTGAGTTTTCAAGGCGATTTGAAGATCTCCGAACAATCGAGGATGAAATGCTCATGATTTCCTCTCCCTTTACCTGCAGTATGGATAATGCACCCAGTGATGTTCAGCTGGAACTCATTGACCTGCAGTCTGATGCAGTACTGGCAGAGCGCTTTAAGTCAGGATCTATGCTGGATTTCTACTCTTCTCTCGAGGAGGAGAACTTTCCAAACATGAGGAGACATGCTCAGAAGATGTTGGTTCTCTTTGGCTCTACCTACATATGTGAACAAACATTTTCAAAGATGAAGTTTATAAAATCCAGGTATAGATCCTCTCTCACTGATGATCATCTGTCAGCTGTGCTTCGCATCTCCACCTCAGACATTCAACCTGACTTCGATGCACTCGTTAAAGCCCAGCAGAGACTAGATTTCTCTCACTGAACAAGAAAAAAGAACTTAAAAACACCAAATGAGGTGGTAAGACTACAAATGTAGGCATGTAAAGGAACCAACTAGCAGTGAACTGGGACACTTTCTTTGGAAGCCTTTTCTCAAAATCACAGTTCAGTGATGTTCAGTGACATTTCAATATGATGTATCTTGCTGAATGTTTGGAGCACAAAGACAATGTTGTGATGTCTTAAGAATGCTAAGAACCTTTACACAACTTTCCAACAGTATATGAAACTCAAAATGTGTTTTGTAGTGAATGCGACTGAAATTTTTTACTAATATGAGTCAGAAATTGTGAAAAACTTTCACATTTTGTTTACCATTGTTTTGGGAAATTTGATTGAATAAATTACATTTTTTGTAAGGCAACCTCACTTTTTCATTGCTCAACTATAACATATACTCTTACCAGCTTGTCAAAACAATGCTATTTACTGCTTTTTATAAAGAAATACAATTAATATTATGCAGAATTGAGTTCAGCCTTTTGGCCCGGCCCTCCACAATATTTTTTGTTTCTCATGTGGCCCCATGGAAAAAATAATTGCCCACCCCTGGTCTAGAGAGTGGTTTGGGATTGGGCCTCAATTTAAACACAATGGCAAGCAGGGCCGTCCCTCCCTACAGGAAGATCACGCAGACTGCGTGGGGTCTCAAATGCGGCGCACCTATGCGTTTATGCGGCACAATTAGTGTGGCGCGGCACCCCCGCTGATCGCTCCTCTTTTGGCAGCCATGTTGCCTGTTTCTATGGCCAGTCTGTACTTTGTCAACATCTTCCTGTGTTTAACATCAGTCACTGTGGTCAGGTAGGCTGCCACAGAGTACTGTCTTTTTAGGGCCAGATAGCATTGCATTTTACTTTGTATTTGGGATTTAGTGCTCCAATAAGTGAGGTGTTTTTTTGTGTGTTTTGTTATAATTTGGTTGACTCTAATAATAGTTGTGGGCTCAGACTGGTCTTGAGGCAGATCACCGGTTTGTGAACAGAGTGTCAGGACCAGCTGAGAGAGGTGGCTCTTTTCCATATGAATCTCTTGATACTGCAGGGCTTTGCGGTGGTAGGAGTGGGGGTCACTTTCTTTTAGATGTAGCCAATATTTAATTGATCGTTTCTGTTTTTTTTATTAATAATGGAAATGAGCCTCATCAACTAACTATGCGTGGGGCCTCAAGTTGGCCAGGGACGGCCCTGATGGCAAGGCAACTGCTGTTAAGGAATATATTTTTCATGCCAGAATGAGCTATCCATCAGCAGAGGAGATTTCAACCCCTACAAATTAATATTTAGTAGAGAAAACTTTGGAAAATGACAACCTTAAGTCTTTAGAGTTAATCATCTACCAACTTGACACACTGTTTGGTGTGATATTTGAATGTTCCTCTCGGCAGGTCAGGTCACATTTTTTAAGTAACCTTCCAAACCCTGTGAGCAAAGTATTTGCAACCCCATCTGCTTCATGATTGGCTATTTGCAAGAGGATGCTATCCACCAAAGTTGTGTGCTGCTCTTTGTTATCAAGGCTTGTGTCCCCTGCTCTCCCTTCCAGATGTACGTGGCTCTATGGCGTTCTCCATCGTTTCATCATTGAAGCAGTTGAATTTTATAAAAGTATATCAGCATAATCAAAAATCCCCTTTAAAATACGGTGAACGATTAATCGATTTTAAATTGAAATCGCGATTTGAAATGATGCGATTACCAAATCGCAAAGCCTGCGATTTCTTTCCTTGTGTGTCAGTCATCCACACCAATCAGAAGTGCTGTGCTCCACATGTATCAACCATTGTTAACCAATCAGAAGTGGCCCATGATAGAAGGTGATCCAAGACAGATTGATCCAATCACCTGCCAAGTATTTTTGAAAGTGCCTGTTTCATGTAAGTTTAGTTCTTTCACTCGTAGCTCGGGCTGCGGGGGTGCTAGAGACGGGAGCACATTGATGCGACCCTCCTAGCTGGAGATATGGCCGCATTTTACAATAAACTTCCGTTGGGTCGCTTAAAAACAAATATGGCAAATCGAATTGCAATATTTGTCAGAAAAATCGCAATTAGATTTTTTCCCAAAATTGTGCAGCCCTATTTTAAAGCATATCAGAAAACACAACTTTTGATCTGTGTGCTATAACTATTGCACAATGGATAGAGTCAGTGGTCTGTAACGTGTTGGAACAGCTCCAACAGCTCTGCTCTTTTTTCTCCAACATAGCTCTGTCTAACCTGGAGGCAAAGTTCCATTTTGCTGGAGGAACACGTAGGCACACGAAAAGATTCTTAAATAAAAGCCTGCAAAACTGTTCATCCAGACAGCATTGAGCTACTTTATTAGATCTGCATTAATTGATTCATTTAAATATTTGTATTGCATCTCGGATATGACACAATGTTTGGGTACATCACATAAATGAAAGATATAAAATGGAAAAAAGCTTCATTTTGTGAGTTTTTTTTCATGATAAATTAATTGTTTTCATGCTCTTTATTCCCTCATCTGCCATAATAGGAAGCTAGACAGCTTTCAAGTCACTCATGTGAGAATGTTCAGTCCTCTCTATATGGTCCCATCCCTAATCTTATACATATATATACATATATACACATACATACATACATACATATATGTATGCAAGTATTGCTAATGCCATTGTTTTTCTCAGCCTACCTAGAAAGAATTCCACCAGCCGCCACTGTTTAGCAAGTGTGCAGAGCAATGTTGATTTAAAATAGCAATTTGAAGGCTTGATGTGTAAAAAGATATTGTGTATATTACCCCCTCGAACCTCCACACAGAGCCCCCCCTCCACCACATATCAAATCCCAATTTAACCCCTACTATTAACCCTTGTTGAGAGAGAGCTTTTCAGTGGTTGTGGGCACATGTCAGTCATAACCAATCATATTAATCCACTGGGTCTTTACTTTGTTTGATGATGGAGCAATGAAGGCTTTTCTGTTGATTCCTGCATATGAGGCGTTACCAGGTTGTGGCGTGGAAATAACAATGGCAAACAGAACAACAAGAACAACAAGTATTCTGATGGCAGGGATTTTCAGTTGGCTTGAGTCAGTCCTATGGCACATAAACCCCATATCTGGTTATAAATTGCTCGATATTACACTATTTTGGAGGGGGAAAAAAGATCTTTACTCATTTGTGAGGATCTCAAGACGCAGAGACACATTGCAAAGCCATGAAAAATGCGTATTTTGCATTAAATGTCACATTTAAGTTAAGTTTGTTTCATAGTTAGGCTATGATTAGGGTTTAGTTTGTTGGTCAGTCTATACACACCTTTTAAAGAAACACTATTTATTGCACTATTTTATCGCAATGGATCTATCACCAACATGAATACAACCTGAATACCTACCATTAGAGACAAGAGTCAAGAGAGTGACATTTGCAGAAGCTCACCTAACCAAACAACTAGAGCACAAAGACGCTTAAAAAGGATCATAAAAAGCCATTCACATAATGGAAAGGGAAGCTAACGTTGTACTATTTTACACATGCCGGTTAACTGACACAACTAAGAAAGTTGCAGAAAACACAACTTCGCAACTCTGCTCCAAGTCCACCAGCAGCAGAGAGAGGAAAAAGGACCCGAAGTGATGCAAAATAAAATAGTTGTCAGATTTTGTTGAACCGATTAAGTTGCTGTTAAGGCTGCAGTGAGCCCAAAACAACACTAACCTGATTTCGGATAAACGGCAGCCATGATGTCATCGTCCCTAAACTTGAATTCCTGTGCAAACTCCAGGCTCTCTAAGGAGTGAGTTTCTCTAGGAAGCAGAAATCCCTGATACTGCAGACTCAAGCCGCCAGAAGACATGTTGAGAGCGTTGACTATAAGCTGTTGTCAGCTTTGTTTGCAACTGGCAACTCGTGTACATAAAAGCCAAACACAGACAGACATACAAACTATCACGTAGGCGTAGGAGTGACTTCCATGATGCATTCATAACTATGGGAAAAATGAGAACTCACACATAAACGCACTTAAATGACTGAAACCTAATTACCCTACATCAAAACCTCCAAGACTATACATTTCTGATTTATTTGTGTTTACTTTATTATGGTGAGCTGAATTTTGTTGGGCAATCAAGTAGTAGCCTAATTCAGTACTAAATCAAAAATGAATTGAAGTTTTGCCAATCTATTCAAGTTTTTTTGTGGTTAGATTCTTGAAATAACTTTGGATAAAACAAGCTAGATGGGACTTCTACGTACCATGGATGAGAGTAACACATTCGTCACTTCCGGGCAGAAATGACAGCTCCGCCCACTTTTGGGGGAAAACAAAGTTGTCATTTGAATGGCGGTCAATTCAAATTCTGAAGTTTTTTCCAACCCGATCAGAAACTTAATTGGATCTTCAAAGAGCCCGATTAAAATGGCCAGACAGGCAAACAATCACATTAAATCATTGGAAATCGACGAGCGGGCTCGATATATGGTTAAATATAGCAGTTGGCGAGAGTAGCATGAAGCTGCAGCGTCGGAGACTGCAGTCTCAGGACCGCACTCCTACGCACTCCTAGGACCGCACTCCTAGGACGCTCGTTTATCATGACACTGCCACCTAGCGAGTAGGAGACATAAATATGAACGACAACGCACAGAGTGTGAGTAATGTGAAGTGCTTTTAAAGTTTTATTTGTTTAACATTAATAACAATTCCGGTGTCTTGAAATGAAGTGTGATTAGCTAACGTTAACTATGATAGTCTTAAGGCAAACAATCACCTGTTAGCTTATGATAGCTTCTAACTGTATTAAAGGTACTAAAAACAATTAGAAAGACTTCAGAATTTGAAATCAAGCAGGGAGTTTCATACAAATACTTGGGTGTAATGATTGACCATATGCTGTCATGAAGGATCACATTGAATATCTTTGCAAAAGGACAAAACAAAGAATTTATTTTCTCCGCCGTCTTAGGTCTTTTGGGGCGAGCAGAGAAATTCTTCTGTTGTTCTTTACATCTGTGATCTTGTCTATTCTGCAGTACTGCAATACTACCTGGTAAAAATGTTTGTCAGCAGCTTTAAAATCAAAACTGCTCCACCTGTTAAAAATCTGCTCAAAGATTGTTGGTCAACCCTGTCAGAGACTCTACGACTCAGCCTATCATAACAACCTAGTGAGGCTGTCCAACAACATAATCTCTGACCCAAACCATGTTCTGAACAGTGAATATGAACTGCTAACATCTAATCGGAGATACAGGGTCCCACAATTCGATAAAGTCAGACTGAAGCACTCCTTTGTGCATCAGTCAATCCTCACAGTAAATATAGAGCTAAATCCCAGATCAAATGCACGCTGAACTTGAGCATGTTTTCTCTCACTGATTGTGCTGTTATGTTAAATGTTTGTTGTTTGTGTTTCATTTATTGTGTCTGGATACTTGTCTGTTGATGTTGGACATGGAGCTGCTGTGACGCAAGTCAAATTTCAGACTTGATCTGACAAATAAAGTATTATCGTATCGTATTGACCGCCATTCAAATGACAGCGTTGTTTTCCCGCAAAAGTGGGCGGGGCCGTAATTTTCGCCAGGAAGTGACGTAGGTGTTATTCTCATCTTGAGAGGTGAATTCCCGCCCATCTATTTCCGACCCGGGACCTTATTTCGGAAAAATTATGTATTGAAGTCAATGGGGAAAGAAAAATTATCTTTCGATCCTGTTTGAATTGTGCCACGAATTGCACATATGATGTTTGTCAATCTTAAAAAATTATTTGTCGTAAAACTTTTGAAATATAAGGCTATGAAAAATGCGCAACTACAAATGAATACAAATCCCAGAATCCCGGTCCCGCATGTTGGCTCTTACGGAACCGACTAACTCCCCTTTTGTGTATGTACAGCTCTCAACATGCCCAGACTTGTAGTGATTTTCACCTCTTTTAATACTTTTTGCCTCATTCTGAAAGAAAGAAGTGAAATATGCCAACGTGACGATCGTCTTGGTGTGTGGTGCGGGACGGGAGATGTAGTTCATTGAACAGTTTCACACAAAAAAAAGTGTTACTTCACAGTTTTACAACACATTTAAAAAATGTTGACTTGCAAAATTATCTTTTAAATTGACAAACATCATATGTGTAATTCGTGGCACAATTCAAACGGGATCGAAAGATAATCATTCTCTCCCCTTCAATACACAATATTTCCGAAAATAAGGTCTCATGGAGGTCCCGGAAAGGGAGGGACTTCGCCTCTCTATAATAAGAACTGGATACAGCTTGGGAGGCGGGGCCTTGTTCATTCCTATGAGAGTTGCCCATTGGCGCATGAAGACAAAATGGCCCAACTTTTGAGAGAGCGAAACACCACGAAAGTATTCATATAATCATATAATCCATTCTTATTGTGCATCCATGGGTAAATGTAAAACTCATGTAGCACTGAACACGTCACATGAATGTGCCGGGCGGCGCGGTCCCATGGTTGGATGGGCATTCATAATGCCGAGGAAAATAACGTTATTAGCACATTTTACAACTTGAGGACCGAATGTTTTTAATAAGGGCTATACAAATGTTCATACTGGGTAGTTTATTTAGTTTAAAAAAAATCATCCAACGATTTACAGATGTCTCTTTCCCGATGTTAGTCAATGGGAAAAAGTTTTTCCGGGCCCAGCGGCTGATACGTAAACGTAGTAGCGCCGTTTGGCCACAACGAATATTTTCCTCAGAGTCCACTGCACTTCCTGGGGACTAGTCTCCATTCTCTCAACCCACCCTCCCTCTCCCTTCTACCCATACGCTTCCCCTTCTACCTCATACTGAGCCATACACCTCTACATCCATTCATCCCTCAATCGTTACATCCCGTCATCCAGGCGCTGACCTTTAATTAAATGTTCATTTATAAAACAATGTTTTAATTAAATCTTTAAATGAGCTTCATTTGCTTCTGGTGCTGCGGCAGATTATGAGAATCCCCTTTGATGGATCAATTAAGGCACATCTGAACTACATTACTGCAGTTTTTTATACACTGGTGTTATATTTGGTGTGATACTATGTATCAGATTTGATTTGTTCTGCTATTGCTTGTTATAAAAACTTGAGTATCAGGGACCACAGTATACTAATTGATAAATCTAGCTGCAAAGCAGGGCTATTCAATTGGCGGCCCGCAGGCCAAATCCGGCCCCCGAGTGATATTTACTGGCCCTTTGAGTATAATGTTGAAAAGTTTAATTTCTTTTTTTTTTATTTAAAAAATAAATAATACGATTTTGGGGCTAACTTCGTGCTATGACCAAAGACGTAGCTCCCTGTTTCGGGCTTGCACTGACCAAGAGAGAGCTACTGCAGCATCCCTACGAGTGGCCTGGATATTAGGCTAAAAGAAAAGGCCTTTTACGGATGCAGAGACAGTCAAAGAGTGTATGCTTGCATCAATTGAGGAAGTGGTTGCAGATGAGAAAATCCGAAAAAGCGTTATTTAAACCCTCTCTGCGATCGCAGAATTTACCGCATAATCAGCAAAATGGCGCAGATTTTAAAAATGCCGCATATTTATCAAAAGGCCGCATAATCCCCGCATTTTTCCACACAAAGTTGAGGGAAAAAAAAGTTAACTCGTCTTGACGTGACGTCATCAGCTCGCGCATCACAGAATGTAAACAACACTGTATAGAGAGGCGAAGTCCCTCCCCTTCCGGGAGCCTCCATGGGACCCCGGAAGCGGAAAATTATACATTGAATTCAATGGAGAGAGAAAACGTATCTTTTGATCCCGTTTGAATTGTGCCACGAATGACACATATGATGTTTGTCAATTTAAAAGAACATTTTGCAAGTCAAAAAAATTAAAATGTGTCGTAAAACTGTGAAGTAACACATTTTTTTGTGTTAAGCCGCTCAGTGAACTGCATGTCTCTGGTCCCGCACAATACGCGTCACCAACACAAAGATGGCCGTCACGTTGGCACATTTCACCTCATTCTTTCAGAATGAGAATAAAAGTATAGAACGAGGTGAAAATCACTACAAGTCTGGGCACGTTGAGAGCTGTACATACACGAAAGGGGAGTTAGTCGGTTCTGTAAGAGCCAGCATGCGGGACCGGCTTTACAAGGTTTCGGTGAGTAATATGAGTGCAATGTTTAAGGTTAATGTCGGTCAATAAGGAGGAGAATGAAAAAGAAGATGATGAACCACAGAACCGGCATATAATGACTGCAGTGTGCAGGGCTGTGTTAATTTATGTTACTGTTATCAATAGCATTAGTTGACTGAGAAAACCGTCAAGAAAAAAAGTTTAGCGATGTTACGAGTCGACTAGCATAATATGAACCACGGCTGTGATTGACAACCTGGACAGCCAGTCAGAAGCTAGAATGCCAACCTAGAGAGCCAATCAGAACCTAGAACGGGTGTACTGTATACGGGTGTGTATGCTGTGGATAACATTAGTGTTCACAAGAACAAGGTACACTCCCGTGTTTTGTTTTAGTTGCTCTTCAGATTGAAGCGGCCAGTTTTATATCGACTATATGTGTGATCTCCTTTTTACATCTCGTTGTGTCATTTGAGTTTATTTGCTGTGTGTAGATTCAAGGATTTTGGTTATCTTGTCAATTTGTTTGGTTATCTAGGCACAGCTGTGTGTGACTCCCTCTGGTACACTGGTATGTGTTTTCCTAATGTAGAGAGCATTGATTAATTCATAAACTACACACTGAGTCTAAATCCTTCAATCAAATGTTTTTCAAAAATGTAATACACATTAAAAAAAATACAATGTACAATCACAACCAATACAACACAAATTACAAAAAATTCAGAAAAAACAAACAATAACAACAATCAGACAAGAGGACAAAACTATGGAAAAATAAACCCTCCCACCCCCAGATCTGGACCATCCTTGTATTGCTCATTCAATCTATTATAGCATGTTAACAAACATGGTACTTACTTTATTTGTACAGATCTACATGGGAGAGGATGGCGCGATGCAGAGCGCTGTCTGTGGTTGTGCACGGGGGATGTACAAATGCAGCCACGCTGCAGCATTGGCAATATTTGCCATGTGGCAGATCAGCTCCAAAGAAGTTGAGTGCCAGTAGAGGAAGCCTGGCACTTCAAAAGTAGTCCAGCCCGTGTCTCAACTCTACCAACAGCAAGAGGAGACATACAACCCACTGGCCAGAGACATCGCCACTGAGGAAGTAGACTGGTTCAGGTCTGCACTGAGGGGCGCAGCGTGGCATGGCATGGCTTTTGTCACCTGAGCCAGAGCTGCAGCCTCAACATCAGGCCATTTTCAACGTGCCGGAGCTGGTGAAAGAGCATGGGGGTCGGGGGCTTGAGGCAATTCTTGCCTCAATGCGACTGAGCAGAGACCAGCAAGCTGCCATCCAGACAGCGACCGTAGGACAGCAGACAAATCCTCAGTGGCAGTTACACAGGCAGGGCAGGTTGACAGCCAGCAATTTTGGTGCTGTGCTGAGGTCGGGACTTTCATCCACTCCATGCGCGTCCCTCATGAAGAGGGTGCTTGGGGGGTACAATTTAGAAGGAGTCATGGCTGTCAACTGGGGAGTTGTAAACGAGGTGTGTTTGGCCTTTTAAGTGTGACACATACTGTATGTAGTGATAAATGCTTCACCTGACCACTGTTCCTAAATAAAAAAAGTTTTCTGCATCGTCAGTCATTTTTTCCAAATAATTACCAATATTTCACAAATTCTTCATGTCAACTTAAGAGCACAGCTGTATGTTGAGTGTCAGCTTTGCTTGGTTCGTCTTACTGGGGGGCAGCTACATGGATGTCGGTGCAGTCCACAATCATTTTGCAGTTGAAGGCAGAATGAATTTATTATTGACTCAGAATGAAGCACAACTTCATGTCATACAATACATTGACTTTATTTGTAATTGTGTAACAAAATAAAGCATTTATTAGCAAGCAGGACCTGCAGGAACAGAGAACGGTGATGGATGGAGCTGGGAAGAGAGAAGAATAAAGAAAACAGATCAACTTTATTATTGGATATTAAAAATTCAATTTCAAAACAAGTTGCCGCTCCTACAGTTTTTTAGTATGTAAAGATGATTTCACATGACCTATGCAAAATATCACACTCAATACATGTGTCTCTCTGGGGGGTGCATTGTGCCTTTGATGTATATAAATAATATACCATAACCAAATACTATTACGTACAGTGGAAATCAGGTTGCCAGAGCAGGTCAGTCCAGTGTGCATGTTCCTCAGGGTCTCAGCAGTTACAGGTGAGGTAAAGAAAATAAAAGAGAAAAAGGTCAGTAACAACACTTTAAAGTAACAACACTGAATAATTATCTCTTTTAATAATTTTCTCTCAGTAATCACTCAACTAATGTCTTTCCAACAAACAGATTGACTCACCCTCACTGTCATCACAATGACACATGTCCAGAAGAATGTCATGCAAAGCTCCCTGCCTGCCTGCCTTCCTTCGACTCTCCCTGAACTGCTTCCTTAGCACCCGGTGGAGGGCGCAGTATGCTACTCTTCAAATGTTTCACGAAATACTTACCATGATGACTACTCTTACTGTTTAACATTTTAGTGTACTTCATGTAATAAAATAATAACTTCATGGTAAGGCTACTAAAAATGACAAGGCTAAGTAATGTAATGCTAACTAACGTGCTCGCTACTCGTCGCTACTAGCTAGGTAGCTAACTTGACTATGTTCCATGCACAACATGTATATTACCTATGATATTACCTGATATGTCTGATCCAGCGACTCCTGGTCCTTTCATAAGACGGGAAGCGATAGAACGAGCAAGTGGTATGATCACTTTTGTGATTACAACATGGTACAAAGCACACAGGCATCTTGTAAAAGTGAATTTATTGGAGCAATCTCTTATATTTATTGGAGGGAATAAATCAGTTATGAAATCTTCTTCTTCGCTTTAATTACGAGTCGCAACCACTTGGAGCATTATTGCCTGTGACATCACATGCGCGACCCAGAATGGGATTTGGGATTTGTAGTCTTTGTAGTCACGTATTTTTCATAGTCATATATTTCAACAGTTTTACGACAAAATGTGACTTTTTTGACATGGAAATTATTGTTTAAAATGGACAAACATCATATGTGTAGTTCGTGGCACAATTCAAACGGGATCAAAAGATACGTTTTCTCTCTCCATTGAATTCAATGTATAATTTTTCGCTTCCGGGGTCCCATGGACCGGAAGTAGATGGGCGTGACTTCGCCTCTCTATTGAGTGAACGTGTGGAGCTCACACGATAGAGAAAACACCAAGATGAAAAAATCTAATCCATCTCATTTACCGACGAACATTTCTACTAAAGACCGGGCAAAAAGTGGGGGGAAACTATTAACTATTCTGCACCCCGTGCAACTGTGTGTTGGAGCATAAGAGAAAATCGACGGTGACGACCCACTTTCATTCATTCAAACATTCGAAAATGCTTTCTGCTGCTGCGGACAAGAAAGCCAAACAACTCACGGTCACCGAGACATCAACCTCCAAAACCCTTTCGAGGGCTACAAGAAACGAAGTGAGTAGCCTACAAGATTGAAGCTGGTCAGATAACAAACGAGTAGATGAAAACAGAATGAGGCGGAGAAGTGTGTGTGTGTGTGTGTGTGTGTGTGTGGGGGGGGGGGGTGTGTGTGTGTGTGAGATTAAAATAGCCCAATTGCTTTTACAATAAATAAACATTGAATGTGTTTAATTGAATAGTAGAGGGGTTTAACGTTAGTGGCAGGTTGTGTGTGAGAGAGAATAAATAAGACAGCCCAATATTTAAAAAAATTGTTATTCTTTTTTCCCGCATATTTCGCAACTTTCCGCATATTTAGCAACTTCCCGCAACTTCCCCGCATAAAATCACATAAAAACCCTGCATGTTTAATCGCATAATCAAGGATTTTAGCCTGCATAATCAAGGAATTTAGCCCGCAGAATCAAGGATTTTTGCCCACGTTTTTCTGAAGGGTCTAGTTATTGACTCAATTAAGAACATTCCGATTTCTGACACGTCAACATCAAGGAGAGTGAAGACCCTTGCATCGGACGTTTTTGAGATTCTCTTGGACAAACTGAGAAAGGCGGAGGTTATGTCGATAGCTATTGATGAATCCACTGACAGCAGCAATGTTGCACAGCTGTGCGTCTATGTTAGATTTTTTGATGGTGAGTGCTTTCGGGAGTATCTACTTTTATTAGTTCCTTTGGATGGACACACGACTGGTGAGGTGATGTTCCACAAAGTGGTTTCGTTTTTCAAGGAGCACAAGTTGGGATTGGATCGTATTAACATGCTTGTAACGGATGGGGCACCTGCGATGTCGGGCTGAACACAGGGACTGTTCGCTAGGCTGGCAGATGTGGCTCCACAGCTGAGATCGCTTCATTGCCTCATCCACCAAATCCTCCTGTGCGCAAAAACTAAGTGGTGAGCTAAAAAACACAATGGACTCTGTCATGGCGATTATTATCTTTATTCGTTGTAACTCCAGTTTACAGCACCGCCTTTTCCGCCAGATGTTGTCAGACATGTCAGCTCAATATAATGATTTGCTCATGCAAAGTGACATTAGATGGCTAAGCAAAGGAAACGTCTTGAAACGATTTTCCAACACTGCGCACTGCAGGTTTACAAATCACAGAGGTGATGACTGGACTTATGGACGCATTGAAAACCAACTTTGCCGCAAGGTTTGAACATTTCAGTCTCCCTACTGAAGTGATGAGATTTGTGAAGGACCCTTTCTCTGTGAATGTAGAGGGGGAGTTTGCACTGAAAGCAGATTGTGATATTAAATGAGGCGTCTTTACAACTCGAATTCATTGACATTCAGTCATCAGATGACCTGCGACAGTCATTTCAGCTGGCAGGTTCTGAAAAGTTCTGGACTAGTGAAGTCAGCCACGAGAAATTCCCTCATTCAAGGGGTCTTGCACTTTTTGTCCTCTCAATGTTTGGCTCGACTTACACATGCAAATCGGCATTCTCACACATGAAAGCCATAAAAACTAATAATCGCGCATCCCTCACTGACCAGCATCTGCATCACTGTATCGTATTGCCATGACAACGTATACTCCCAACTTCCCTGCTCTTGCTAAATCGAAAAAATGCAATTTTTCTTATTAGATGGCACATATCTGCCAAGTTGGTTGCATACTGTATGTCAGTTATCACTATGTTAACCAAAAAAGGTTTGAGTTCTACTCTTTCATCCTCTATGGACTCTCTCTGTCCTCTCACATCTCGGCAGCCTCGTCAGTCCCCTCCTGCTCCCTGGCTAAATGACGCACTGTGTGCTAATAGAACCATCCTTCGGGCAGCAGAGCGGAAATGGTGAAAATCCAAACACCATGATGACCTCCTAACCTATCAGGCTCTCCTCTCCTCTTTCTCTGCTTCCATCTCTCAGGCAAAAAGCACTTTCTTTCAAGATAAGATCCAATCTTCCTATTCCAATCCCAAAAAATTATTTTCCATCTTCTCCACCGTCTTGGACCCCCCCCCCCCAAAGCCCCTTCCCCCTCCTCCCTTCTGTCAAGCGACTTTGTTAACCACTTTGAAAAAAAGGTTGATGATATTCGCTCTTCTTTTTCTGACTCACCTTTACTCACCGCTGGGTCACCAGATCCACCGTTCACCCACGCTGAGGGCGCTGCAGCACCCCCTAGCGGCAGGCAGGCGGTGCGGAGCTCCCCTGTCTGAATTATTATTTGACGGTTATTGCTGATTAGGCTTTGCTGTGTAATAGGGACAGGGGCGGTTTTGGCGCAGGGCTATTCAATTACACATTCAGTTGGTCCAGATTTTATAACTACAACATTCAGCTGGGCCAGACATTCAGCGGCGTGTAAAAAGCGGGTAGTGACACATTTTAAACCAACACATATTACTGTGATGAAAAACATGTAATTTTTATTCATTGTTCATCTAACAAAGGTAGGTCAAAAAGTGCATAAAAACACAACCAATTAGCATTAATTTAACAGAATCTGAAAAAAAGTGCACAGTTGTAGCATTACAATTGTTTGCTTTAGAAGTAAAATATTCAGGTTTTTTGTTTTTTAACCAGGCACATCACAAAGTGCATTTACTGAATACAATAATAGTAGTCTTAATAAAAGTCCTCACATACAAAAAAAACAGCTAAAGAGCTCCAATGCAACGGAAAGAGGTAGTACTGTAGCAATACTATTTTTTCACTTTTCAAGTAATAACAAAAAAATCATACGTTTTGGTCACATTTGACCCAGACACATTACAAAGTGCATTTAAATGAATACAGAAAGAACTGTCAAACCCTTCAGTGCACAAACCCATAACAAGGGATACGGGTAACTAACATATGAATGAATACTACACTACAAGTCTACTATAGTAAACTAGGTGCTTACTTTCACCTCATTTGTGATTTGTCATCGCTGACTTTCTCAATGGGAGAAGGGACATTTTTTGTTTTGAACAAGAGCAGTGATTTTTGACATTGGACATCCTAAGACATTGGTGAAGAGTGCTGTCAGTCAGGGATCAGCAAGTGCTACTTTTGACTGAGTTCATGTGTGAAGAGCTTGATTCATATGTGTATGTTGATCCAAACATACTGAGCACACAGATTGCTACTTTCTGAACGTTAGGGAACTGCTGTTTTTTGACATCACTCCAAAACTTCGCTGGCCCGTTAGTGCGCTGCATGTCAATAAGTTCCAGTGTATATTTCCCCTTGTCGATGCAGGAGACCAGTTCCTTTGCTCTGGTTGATACGTCCCCCTCTATTGCAACAGTGAAGGGGTCTCTGGCAAAGCCCATCACCTCTATGGGCAGAGCAAGTCCATCCAATCGACCGGCAAAGTTCTCTTTCAACCTCGCAATGAAATCTGTCATCACATCCGTGATTTGTGCCGGAGATGTGATGTGTTTGGGGAGCGTCGGAAAATGCAGCATCCGACCCGTGCTCAAGTCGGTCGCGAAAAGGTCCAGCTTGACTTGGATCTGCATCTGCTCCACAAGATCAATGACCGTTTTGTCTCTGTTTACGCTTCAGAGTTGAGAGAGACATGTTTTAGAGTTGCTATCATAGGACCACCGTTAATAGCACCACTAGATGCACTTTCAAAAAACGTGCTGCTTTGTGGTTTGGTGGTTTCTATGCAACGCGGAGTGTTGCATTCATGGTCTGTACTAGTGTAGGAATTTGGCTACGGGAGGCTGGGCCACTCGGGAGTTGGTTCTGGGCCGCATCTGGCCCGCGGGCCGCCAGTTGAATAGGCCTGAGCGTTGATCATCTGATCAACATGGCGTTAGTCAACTCCGGTTCGAAACCCGCCTTGGCCGCCGTTGTGTCCTTGGGCAAGACCTGTGGGTAATGTCCACAGTAATGACATTTACCTGCCTAATATGTGTAATATGTAATTGTAAAGCGCTTTGAGCACCTGTAAAAGCGCTCTAAATAAAAAATGTAATGCATTATTATTATTAATAAATAATAATGTAGCCAATACATTTGACACTAGAGAGGACGGCAGGACTGTAATTTCCCGTGTTCAGTGAATGCAACAGAGGCAAGACACCAGACCAATCAGAGAGTTGCATGGAAATAAAAGTGTGCTTGTGTCATTCAAGCTCGGCTCTGTGTGTGTGTGTGCCAGCAGGGGGGTTATGGCTAGAAAGGATCCGTCTAGTGTAAAACTCTCGCGAGAGTTTGCAAGTCACGTGGCTGAATGTTTACGTTTGGCAGGCAGCCTTTCAGTTACGATCGTTAACATCAGTGGGCCACATCAAATGATCGTGAGAAGCTAAACCATCTATTAATTATGTCAATGACAGGGAGTGTGATTGTTGAAATAGGGTGTTAGTGGTCTTGCTGTTCAAAGAAGAATGACAACACTGTAGATCACCAACACTGCGGTTTATTTTTTATTCACAGGCAAGTCAACATTGTCACAGTAAAAGTCCCAAGATAGCTCCTGGTGCAATAAAATGTTCCCTTTCAGTGTTTTACTATTATCCTGCAGCATGAATGTGTATGTTGCATCATGTCACTGCTGTAGATGTTTTTTCCGAGCCGCTCCAACGAGAGTTACAACGAGAACGTGACGTCATATTTACACTAGACGGATCCTTTCTAGCCATAACCCAGCAGGGGCCGTGTTGTTAGCATCTGGTTAGCTAGCTGCACTAACGAACATAAGGAGCTGTTTGTTCCACAACAAGCTGGAGGAGTCCTCTCCTGACAGACTGAGAGACTCAGGTGAGCTAAAGGACTCTCTGAGTGTTTAGATAGTTAACTTTAGTCTAAGTTATCTCAGTGGGTCTCAAACGGTTAAATTATTCAAAAGATTATTTCCGCGGCACAGATCATTATCGTTATAAAAAAAACAAGAGAATAAAGGTAAAACAGTTATGAAATACTATATGGCAGTAAAACAAGAATACAGTTTGAAAGGGGAGTGATTTGTAAAATATCCATAAAGAAATTAAGAGCTTCCGATTACAGTTGTGTTTTCATATGGGTTGAGAAAACCCATATGAAAAATAAACTCTTGCATCCAGCTGAGATGAAAATGAAAAAGAATAGCCGTCTGTGTGTGCCTTCTTAATCGTTTGTTTGTGTCCCTCACTTCCGTTTAGCTTCTCACTTATTGTAAGTCGCTTTGGATAAAAGCGTCAGCTAAATGCAATGTCATCTAAATGCAATGTCATCTAATGTAATGTAATGTAATCTAATGTAATGTAATGTAAAAGGCTGTGTGTTGTGGTTTGGTAATTAATACAAGTCTTTTGATAATTGTTTTTGCTTTTAATTAAGCAATTTATGTGGTACGTCTCACATATCTGTATTGTTATTATACCATAATATGCACTGTTGTTTGTGTATGGCCCTAAATTGCTATTTTGTGTGAATTATTAGATAATTTAATCTAAATCTAATGATGTTGATGGTTATATTAGCTTCACATACATGTACTGAGTTCTGAGCTTGCCTTTTATAAAGGCCTTGGGGCTATGTTTGATTTAATTAAACAAAAATATATGCACTCCACTATGCTGTTGTAGTATTTACTGTATCTGAAGCTCTTAATATGATTGCTCATATTTCAAGCCATTTTTTTCCCGGCCTCTTGCTTTGGATAATTTTCATCAACCGGCCCCCATTCCAAACTAATTGAATAGCCCTGCTGTAAAGTAACAGATAACAGTACCACCCAAGGCAAAGCTTCCCTAACGGTACGTCCACACAGCAGCGTGCGTTGAAGCTTGCCGGTGGGCGTGTCTGGAGCGCAACCAACAACCAATCACATTAATCTCCCGCCCCGGACACACAAGCACGCGGTTTGATTGGCTAGAGCTTGTACTGGCATATGATTTGATTGGCTGATGCTTCCGTCGAAGCTTGAAAAGTTGAACTTTTCTCAACTTTCGAAGCGAGCAACAAAGGCAAAGCGACGCGGCGGAACCACAATGCAGTTCGGAAAGCCTGACGTCACCCCATTCAAAGTGAATGGTAAGCTGCATTGAAGCTTCAACGCACGCCGCCGTGTGGACGGGCCGTTACAGTAGTATTTAATTTGACTAAAGCAGCTGTGTATGCTGATCATAGAAAAAGCCTGCTTATTGGACCATTTTATTTGAGTTACACAAACAGTGAGAAAACATAGTCTTGTAAAGCGTATATTTTGTGTCTCATGTATGTTTATAATTTATCCCACCAAAGTTTGCTCTGCCTCTGAATTGTCTTCTTCCCACTTTGGCCATGACTTCGGCACATACTTTGTATGGATGTATAGGGAATAGGAATGTGACGTCATCAATAGCAAGTCGGCCATCTTTAGATGATAACAGACACACCAAACTGACACCAAAGAACACGTCCCGACGGAACACGACTGTTGTGTCTCCTCACGTCTCCTGCGTCTTGGCCAACAGTCGCACTGGAACACACTGCAAAGACTTCAGCCGACGGCCAAGTAGCACGTACGAACCGGCGATAGTGTGTATTCGTCATTCAAAAGAAGCAACAACCGGAAGACAGACTGCGTGATACACCGAGAGAAGAAGAACAGACTGCGTGATATAAACAAACAAATAGCGTGTGTGTTGGTCTTCGGTTTCTTCATTCCAGATCGCTATGATGAAAAATAAACTCTTGCCTCCAGCTGAGATGAAAATGAAAAAGCATAGCCGTCTGTGTGTGCCTTCTTAATAGTTTGTTAGGGTCCCTCACTTCCGTTTAGCTTCTCATGCACTGATTCGCTAGCTGAACAGCCAATCAGAGTGATTTATTTGACCGACAGCCTTTGGCCGATTGTTGAATCGGTAGGTTTTCGGCCAAAAAGACACGACGGTGCGGGACACACAGGGCCGTTTCTTCCTATAGGCGGACTATAAGGGGGCATAGGGCCCCCACGGCCACTAGGGGGCCCCCAAGCTGAAAGTATTTATAATTTTTTTTCATCCGAAAAACAAAAAAAGTTTAATTCATACACACAAAGATGAACAAAATGAGTGGAAGCGGGAGGGCTGAAGCATAGATTGTGGAAAGTAGCCCTCCCGTGCATCATTCTAATACAGCGGCATCATTGCGTCAAAAACGTATAGAAATGAAGGAGCAGTGGCGGCACTAGGTGGTGGCTACTTGGGCTCAAGCCCTGGATGTTTTCTGAAAAGCCCCGGATGTTTCACTTAAAAAAAAGAATTTAAAAAAAGAATATATATATATATATTTTTAAATGTCTCGGGAGTAATGTGCAGTACCGGAGTCCCCCAGAGAGGAAGCCGCTGCGCGACATTAGCCTGCGTACTGCGTAGCCTTCCCTGCCCTGAAGAAGAAGTGATCCTTCCTAGAGCCTGACGAGTTTTAAGCTAATAGCCTATAAAGTTATGGATATTAGAAAGTTATTTTCATCGAAGCAGGCGCCACAAGCTGCTGCTGCAGCAGCAGCAGTATCAGCAGCTGAAAACAATGTCATCACCAGCAGTGAAGAAATGGATGATGTTTCAGGTTTATGAATCTAATGGTGATATCTGCACTCTGGCTGACTGAGTAAGAAGTGAAAAAGAGTGATGTAACGTTAATGTTATAGCTAGTAAACATGGAGTAACCACACTAAGTATACCCTTATGTTAGTATGTATACAGAACATGACTAAAAATTACCCTAAGATGTAACGTTAACCCTTCATACCTAGTCTACTTTTAAGACACTAAAATAACGTATTCCAATTTTTATTTTGTTTTCGCGCGTGGAATTATACCGGCTCTCGTTTCAGTACACATAACAACGGAACCATAGCAACGGAACTGACAGGCAACGGAACTGACAGGCAACAGTCAGAAACGTGACTCTTACACTCTTTACGAAACTTTTAACAAAGATGGTGGGTGAGAATAGATCTTTTTAAAACGATAAGCAATGCGCCAGAATCAAGGTGAGACTATCCGCATCCTTTAAAACTCTATGCACATTCGTTTCACCGAAATAAGTAAACGACTGTATTTGAGTGAGTTAAGGCATTAGTTTGCTTCATTAAAGGGTGTTAATGAATAAGTGTTCTCCAGTGCCTTTTGTCCGCTTTAAAGGGGACCTATCATGTAAAATGCACTTTTGTACGTCGTTTATACATGAATATGTGTCCCAGGTGTCAGAAAACACAACCCCCTCTCTTTTCCTCCATACCCAAATCTCTAAAAACGGGGCTGCAACGGATCTGATACAGACTGATCCAGATATTAATTAATTTCTACGTCACAGAAGTGGTGCTCTGCTTAGTGGTCAACTCTCCACCTATCAGGGGAATGCAGGGTTGGGCCACGGCCGGACTTTGCCACTCGAAAGCGCTGGAGACGCTGTAGTACATATGCACATATATATAGTACATATATATTTATATACTGTACTTTATATAGGTATGGCCCTACAATATATTGTTCAAATATAGCATGATATGTCCCCTTTAAGGTATTATTAAGGTAGGGTTAATGTTGCTCTCAAAGTGCACCAGATTGATGCTTTTAACTTCAATATTTTAAAAAAATCTTCCCGGGGGAGCATGACCCCGGACCCCCTAGAGGAGGCGACGACCCCCCTAAAGGATGTTTGGTCCAACCCACTTGTAAAAAAATTGCATATACAGTGGGGCAAAAAAGTATTTAGTCAGCCACCAATTGTGAAGTTCTCCCACTTAAAAAGATGAGAGGCCTGTCATTTTCATCCTAGGTATACCTCAACTATGAGAGACAAAATGAGAAAAAAAAATCCAGAAAATCACATTGTCTTATTTTGAAAGACTTTATTTGCAAATTATGGTGGAAAATAAGTATTTGGTCACCTACAAATAAACAAGATTTCTGGCTCTCACAGACCTGTAACTTCTTCTTTAAGAGCCTCCTCTATCCTCCACTTGTTAACTGTATTAATGGCACCTGTTTGAACTCGTTATCAGTATAAAAGACACCTGTCCACAACCTCAAACAGTCACACTCCAAACTCCACTATGGCCAAGACCAAAGAGCTGTCAAAGGACACCAGAAACAAAATTGTAGACCTGCACCAGGCTGGGAAGACTGAATCTGCAATAGTTAAGCAGCTTGGTGTGAAGAAATCAACTGTGGGAGCACTTATTAGAAAATGGAAGACATACAAGACCACTGATAATCTCCCTCGATCTGGGGGCTCCACGCAAGATCTCACCCCGTGGGGTCAAAATGATCACAAGAACGGTGAGCAAAAATCCCAGAACCACACGGGGGGACCTAATCAATGACCTGCAGAGAGCTGGGACCAAAGTAACAAAGGCTACCATCAGTAACACACTACGCCGCCAGGGACTCAAATCCTGCAGTGCCAGACGTGTCCCCCTGCTTAAGCCAGTACATGTCCAGGCCCATCTGAAGTTTGCTAGAGAGCATTTAGATGACCCAGAAGAGGATTGGGAGAATGTCATATGGTCAGATGAAACCAAAATATAACTTTTTGGTAAAAACTCAACTTGACGTGTTTGGAGGAAAAAGAATGCTGAGTTGCATCCAAAGAACACCATACCTACTGTGAAACAAGGGGGTGGAAACATCATGCTTTGGGGCTGTTTTTCTGCAAAGGGACCAGGACGACTGATCCGTGTAAAGGAAAGAATGAATGGGGCCATGTATCGTGAGATTTTGAGTGACAACCTCCTTCCATCAGCAAGGGCATTGAAGAGGAAACGTGGCTGGGTCTTTCAGCATGACAATGATCCCAAACACACAAGCATTTCAAGTTCCTGCAGTGGCCTAGCCAGTCTCCAGATCTCAACCCGATAGAAAATATTTTGAGGGAGTTGAAAGTCTGTGTTGCCCAGCGACAGCCCCAAAACATCACTGCTCTAGAGGAGATCTGCATGGAGGAATGGGCCAAAATACCAGCAACAGTGTATGAAAACCTTGTGAAGACTTACAGAAAACGTTTGACCTCTGTCATTGCCAACAAAGGGTATATAACAAAGTATTGAGATTAACTTTTGTTATTGACCAAATACTTATTTTCCACCATAATTTGCAAATAAAGTCTTTAAAAATAAGACAATGGGATTTTTCTGGATTATTTTTTCTCATTTTGTCTCTCATAGTTGAGGTATACCTAGGATGAAAATTACAGGCCTCTCTCATCTTTTTAAGTGGGAGAACTTGCACAATTGGTGGCTGACTAAATACTTTTTTGCCCCACTTTATGTACAAAAGTGGTGGGGAACAAAAAACGTAGATGTCTATATATAAGCTTCTGCAGTGAGGTTCATGGCTGGTGAGGCTCTGACTCTTCAGGTTTACACATATTCTATTTTGACCTAAATCAAAATATAATATTATTTTCAAAAGCTTTTTTTGTCTGATGCTTCGATTAATTTTAAACACACAGTTCAACAGAAGGATACCCAAAAAATGTAATTTTATCATTTAAATATTGAACAATGAATTGTTCTCTTAGTAAGATCCCATTTTCAATAAAATGGTGGTCTTACCTTGACTTGAAGATGAAGTCCATTTGGCTATCCTTCTGGACAAAAATCTCTATTACTTTTTTGTGAAAGCCCTCCTTATCTTCTTGTAGTTGCATAAATCTAATCGATAGATTTATGATTAGAAAATTATAAAAGTAGGGTAGACATGTGGATATTATCCGGCTGAACAAAACGTGCATTTGTCTAACAGCTACGTTTCCCATAGATCTTATTTCCAGCTATTTTCTAAAATCCCATGAAGAAATCTCATTGCTTTTTTGTGGAGGGAACCCATGCGCAGCTTACTTCCGGGTTTTAGGACGCGTCTCTCTCCTCCTCTTCACACACCACACTTTTCGCGGCACACGTACTTACAGCCAATCAGCTCTGAATGATGTGAGATGACGTATGGTGGGGATGGCAGCTCACTGCCCCATGGTCATTTTTTTTTTTGCCACACACATTAAATAGGAAAATACTCTGAGCATGCGCAGTGTAGTTTTTACAGTCACCGTTCACTTAGACAGGGAGGGGGAGGGGCATGATCGGGTTTTGTCCCACATGGCTCTAAATAGCTCAATAGGCACACACTGTAGACACTAATTAGAAGAACACAGACTAAAACAGCAATGAGATGAATCAGATGATTAAACATGATCTTAAAATATATTTTATATATTTTGTTATTTATTTTTTGCATTTTTTTGTAATCATTATTTGTAATACTTTCTGCTGACACTAGGTGGGGCTAGGTCGGGCAGTGGAACACTGTGTGTTCGGTGAAGCATTAAATGCTTACAAATCCAATGTAGGATATTGTAGTGCCGAAGAAAGGGAGTCTGAGGCGGTGTATTAAGAATGGAGTTCCAATCTTTATTATCCATTCATCTCCATTAGGTTAGTACATGAACTGCTCTGTATCACAAGCTAGCAGAAATGGCAAGCTAAAGCAACAGGTGTTCACACTAAAGGGTCCGTGTGGCAACACAATAAACAAGGTGAATTATGGTCCCACATGGTGTCACCACACAAGCCCCCCCAGAATTCACACATAAACAAAATCAGCGTGGCGGGGAGGAACGACACGCCGACCCCCACGACTCCTGAGCACGGGAGTCGGAAAAGTGACTTCCGCCTGTGCGGCCCCCGGAAGGGGAGGGACCAGAACAACAGGTCTTAAATCCGTGACAGGGGTCGAGGCTGGGGGGCGGCCCCGTCGCAGAGGCCGAGCCAGCACCACCGGCTGGTCCAAGTCCAGGTGAGCAGCCTTCACCCGGTCGACCAAGACGTGCTCGGCCTTGCCACCCAGGTCGACCACCAGGTGCTTGTCCCCGTGCTCCAAGACCCGGAAAGGCCCATTGTAAGGGGGCTGCAGGGGGCCCCTGTGTGCATCGTGCCGGATGAACACGTGCCCCGCCGATCGGAGCTTTGCGGGAACCTGGGACACCTGCGTACCGTGCCGAGTAGTAGGGATCGGAGCAAAGGCCTCAGCGGCGTCCTGCAGGAAAGCCCGCTGGGCTGACGCCGACCAGGGAGCCGACGCGTTAGGGAGGAAATTCCCTGGAACTCTCAACGGCTGCCCATAGACCATCTCAGCCGTAGAGCACTGCAGGTCCTCCTTAGGCGCAGTCCTCAGGCCCAGCATCACCCATGGCAGCTTGTCGACCCAATTCCCGTCCGTAAGGCCGGCTTTAAGGGCCGCCTTCATGGAGCGATGGAAGCGCTCGCAGAGACCGTTAGCCTGAGGGTGGTAAGCGGTAGTCCTGTGCAGCTTAACCCCCAAACCGCCTGCCACGGCGTTCGAGAGTGCGGACGTGAACTGAGAGCCCCTGTCTGAGGAAATGTCAGACGGGGTGCTAAAACGACACACCCACGTTGCAATGACGGCCCGGGCATCATCTGCGGCTGACGTCGAAACGAGCGGGACCGCCTCAGGCCAACGGGTCGCCCTGTCCACCATGGTGAGGAGGTAGGAAAAGCCCTGAGAGGGGGGCAATGGACCAACCAGGTCTATGTTAACGTGGTCAAACCTCCTCTCAGGCATCAGGAAACGGTCCAAAGGGGCCTTCGTGTGGCGGTGCACCTTAGCGCGCTGACAAGCCACGCACTCACCAGCCCAAGGGCTCACGTCCTTTTTCAGCCCATGCCAGACGAACTTCGCGACCACCAAGCACACCGAAGGCTTAACGCCGGGGTGTGACAGTTCGTGCACAGCCTCGAACACAGGACGCCTCCAGCTGGCGGGAACGACTGGCCACGACAGGCCCGTGGAAACGTCACACCGGAGGGTAACGCCCGCGTCGCCGAACACCACGTCCTCCAAGCGCAGCCCCGCGCCCCCCACCTTCAGAGCCTGGACGCCGGGGTCTGTGACCTGGTCCGCCGCCATGCGATCATAGTCCAGGCCCAACTGGACGGCACCGATTACGACTCTGGAGAGGCAATCAGCAACCAGGTTCGACTTGCCAGCCACGTGCTTAATGTCTGTGGTGAACTCAGAGATGTAGGAAAGCTGACGCGCGGACCAAGGCTCCCCCTCTTTAGACATGGCGAAAGTGAGCGACTTGTTGTCGACAAACGCCGTAAACTCCCGGCCTTCCAGCATGAAACGGAAGTGCCGCACGGCCAAATAAAGACCCAGGAGCTCACGGTCAAAAGCGCTGTACTTGCGTTCTCTGGGCGTCAGCTGGCGGCTGAAAAAGGCGAGCGGCTGCCAAGCGCCCTACACCCACTGCTCATGCACTGCGCCGACCGCATAGTCCGACGCGTCCGTGGTGATGGAGATGGGAGCCGCAGATGATGGGTGTGCTAGCCAAGCCGCCTGAGCCAACGCAGTCCTGACCCCGGCAAAAGCGACGTCCGCCTCTGCTTTCCAGTCGATCGCCTGGACGGGGGTCTTGCCTTT
This sequence comes from Notothenia rossii, assembly GCF_949606895.1. Classification (NCBI taxonomy): domain Eukaryota; kingdom Metazoa; phylum Chordata; class Actinopteri; order Perciformes; family Nototheniidae; genus Notothenia; species Notothenia rossii. The sequence goes on from NC_136905.1 coordinate 27,519,944, forward strand.
CAACGCCTCATACAGCGGCCGCATGATGTGCACGGCCCGGGCGATGAAACGGTGGCAGAAGGTCACCATCCCCAGAAACTCAGGGAGCGACCGGGCTGTGAGCGGGCGAGGAAAAGCCGCAACAGCCTCCACCTTCGCTGGCAGAGGTGTCGCACCGCCCTTGGTGACGCAGAGCCCCAGGAAATCAATGTCAGACACCCCGAAATGGCACTTTGCAGCAATGATGATTAATCTGTGTTCGTTGAGCCGCGTGAAAAGGGCTCGGAGGTGGGACAGGTGCTCCTGCACTGAAGCGCTGGCGACGAGTATGTCGTCGAGGTAGACAAACACAAACGGCAGGTCCCGCAGCACCGAATCCATCAGGTGCTGGAACGTCTGAGCGGCATTCTTGAGCCCAAAAGGCATCCGCAGGAACTCAAAAAGTCCAAAAGGTGTTATCACCGCTGTCTTGGGAATGTCCAGGGGGGGCATGGGCACCTGGTGGTATCCACGCACCAGGTCCACCTTGGAAAACACCCCCGTACCGGCCAGATGCGCCGAAAAGTCCTGAATGTGCGGTACCGGATAGCGGTCAGGTGTAGTGGCGTCGGTGGTAATCCCCGCACGGGTGGAACCCGCCGTTCGGTTTGGGGACGACGTGCAGGGGGGAAGCCCAAGGACTGTCGGAGCGGCGGACAATGCCCAGGCGCTCCATGGTTGCGAACTCCGCCCTCGCCACAGCCAGCTTAGAAAGGTTCAACCCCCGGGCCCTGGCGTAGACAGGAGGCCCCTCGGTAGTGACGTGGTGCTCCACGCCATGCTTAGTGGAAAGCGCAGAGAAGGTGGGCAGCAACAGGTCCGGAAACTCGGCCAACAGTCTGAGAACTGTGTCTGCCCCCGACAGCGAGTCCGACAGCCCGCTCCGTTGAGCGCCCGTGTCACACAGAAACAGGCCCCCCGAAACGCTGTCACTGACGAAGAGGAGCCTACCCGTGCCGCCGATGCTCAGGGCCACTACTGAGCGCCGGCTCCTCCGTTTCCAGGGGGTTTGTAGCTGCACGGAGCGATGCATTTCTTAGCCATTGTCCCGAAACGTGCGTGGTAAAAGCACTCTCCGGTGTCCCCACGCCGGCTCGAAACTGCGGTGTCCGGCCTCCGCCATGCTTTCTTGCCTGCTGACGGGCGACTGAGTTTTGCGGCTAACGTCTCTGCACCGGGCTGTTGTGTAGCCAGGAAAAAGCTATCCGCTTCTTCAGCCAAGGCACGGGGCTCCGTGACAGGCGTGTTGGCCAGCGCCGTCTGGACCCGGGAAGGTAAGTGACGCAGGAAAATATCCATGAATAAAATCCGAGGATCTTCCCCCCCCTAGCAGATTTAGCATTTTCTCCATTAGCTGAGATGGCTTGCTGTCCCCTAGACCTTGAATGTCAAGTATCTGGCGGGCCCTCTCCTTAGCAGAGAAGCTAAATGTCTTAAGGAGAAGGGCCTTAATCGCCTCATATTTGCCATGGTGTGGGGGTCTGTGATAAATCCAACCAACCTGGACGACGTGGAGCTTCCCAGCGCTGCTACGACATGGTAGTATTTCAGGTCCCCGTCACGGACCTGCCGGCAGGTGAAGTGCGCCTCCACGTGTGCAAACCACGCCGCCGCGGCATTCTCCCAAAACTCCGGCAGCTTTACGAAAACATCGCAATTAGCCATGTTAATTGAGACTTCGGAAACTGTCTCGAAGCCGTCAGGGTCACCAGTGTGGTGCCGGAGAAAGGGAGTCGGAGGCGGTGTATTAAGAATGGAGTTCCAATCTTTATTATCCATTCATCTCCATTAGGTTAGTACATGAACTGCTCTGTATCACAAGCTAGCAGGAGTGGCAAGCTAAAGCAACAGGTGTTCCCACTAAAGGGTCCGTGTGGCAACACAATAAACAAGGTGAATTATGGTCCCACATGGTGTCACCACAGTATATAAACACGACTAAACTGCAATGATAGCAAAGCTGTGGCTTGGGTTTTTGGGGTCATACAGTCCAAATCATCGTTGGGCTGACAGCGTTTATTGACATAGAGGAGCCTTATTGTTTATGTGGCACACAGAGCCATCAGTGGGTTGATATACCTACAGTATTAGTAATTACATGGTTAACATGATTTGCTGTTAGTACAGCTTATGTTCAGAGTGTGGTGAGAATTGTCTGTGTGTTTTCTGATAAGGAATGGTTGGTTTATTGTTTGAAAAATGTAGTTATCTAGCTGTATGTAGTGTCTAACTCCGACCAGCAGAGGGCGCGTTCGCTACACTGTGTTCGGGGACAAAGAGAAGTCTCGGGTGAATACATTCAGAGAACGTAAACACACACTTGAGTGAAGTCACGGTGTGTGTGTGGCGAACTGTGATAATAAGATACATATTTTTGCTCTATGCAGGTAAGAACAGAGAGTTGGAATTCTGTAATTGATGGGTGAATATGTTATGTGTGAGTTTATGATCCCGGTTGGATTTTATGTAGTAGTGCTTATGAACGTTACTTGTTCAGCAAACGTAACGTAATGAAAATGGCTAGCCAGTAGTTAGCACTGGTGGCCTAGTTAGCTTGAGCGAGCGTGAGGCGGGAGAGTAGAACAATGAGCCGGTCTAAAGAGCCCGGACTGCTGTGTATAGTCAATAAATAAATAAATAAGTTAAAAGAGTAACATAATTGATATTGAATGTACAAGATGAAACTGGTTGGAATAGCAATGCAATAGACATCATTATTGTTTGGATGTTGATGCAAATGTTCATTATGTTTCTGTGTTAGTATAGTGAATACGTGCAGAGAACGTAAACACACACTTCAGTGAAGTCACGGTGTGTGTGTGTGTGGCGAACTGTGATAATAAGATACATATTTTTGCTCTTTGCAGAACTAAATAAAAGACTTTCAAATTAAATGTGTAGTGGAGGGCTACTTCACTCTGTACCACGCTACATTTACCTTTTTAATATCATTTTTTGTAATTTTCAATTGCTTGGTTTTCGTGAAATCAGCCTGTTTTCCTATTAAAGTGTAACAGATTGATGCATCTCCACAGATCATCTTAAAGGCTTCGGAATCTCCCCCATTGTAGTTAAAAAAACTGTCAAAACTAGGGCCCCCAAACAGCATCTTGCATAGGGCCCCCAAAAAGCTAGAAACGGCCCCGGACACACCAATCTGAGTAGGGCGACACGACACTCATCAACGCTCATCGACGGCCAGACATCTATCGATGGCCGAAATCGGCCCGGTGTGTCTGGGCCTTTACAGGCACTCCAAAAAACGATAAACAGAACAAAATATAGGACCATAACAACTTTTTTTCCCAACAGTCACCAAATGGCTTCACAAGCACACGCTTGTGATTCTGACATGTTTTTTTGCAGCTGTCATGATTTCCACTTAACACCATTTTCACTAGCAGGGACAACAGTGTGATCTTAGGTTTATTGCAAGAAGTAACAATGAACTGATGGAGGGGGTGATGAGATGTTCTGGTCTGGGAGGAAGTGCTCAAGTTTTTATAACGAGCAATAACAGAAAAAATAAAATCTGATACATAGTAGCCTATAACACCAGTGTGTACAAAACTGCAGAACTGTAGTTCAGCTGTGCCTTAATTGATCCATCAACGGGGATTTTCATAATCTGCTGCAGCACCAGAAGCAAATTAAGTTACTAAACATCACAGTACCAAAGCATACAGAACAATGACACACAGATCAGTTCTCTTTGTCAGGCAGTATTGATGCTGATCAAACTGTCTCAGCCTGATCTGAACCAAAAACTAGATGTTTATGTGTGGATGGGCAAATACGCTCTGACGTCAACCAAATACGCATGACATTTATTTTTTTGCGTTGGGTCGTATGTGGACAATATTGGGACAATATCTTCTCTAAATCTTTGGCAAAACATACATACATCATTTTTAAGACCTGGCCTGCATCAAAAACAGATGAACCTCACACCCGTTGGAACTCCTGACATCACAAGTGCAGATGGTTGAAGTTAGACATATACCTTAATGGTAAGGGTGAGCATAGGCAATGGTCAAAAGAGTTTTTCTAAACAGCTGAAAAAATAGAATGTATCCGGAAAAAAGTTATTAAAAGGTGATGTATCACCCAGGGATTAGTGGAACAGCCGGATAAAAACACCTTACAGATCTGAGAATTAATGCACTGTACCTGATTTGGGGTAAGTAACAGCAAACACGTCGGTGTCTTCCACAGGGAAGTTTTGGGCGTACTCCAAGCTCTCCGTGCTGTGAGCCACAGGGGGCAGGGGAAGGCCATGATACTGAATGTACTCGTTGAAGAACATGATGCTTGCTAGTCTGGTAGCCTACACGTTGCTCCTTCCTCTGTCTGAGGTGATATGGGAGTGTATCTGGTTACATAAAGGCCCTTTTCTCTGAGCCATTCTTTTCTCCAAGCTGGAAGGGCCCACCCACATTCCCTTTACGCCATCTTGGTGAGGCTCAGGGTAGGGAAGGGCAAATTAAATTAAATCCTCCCTTCCCAGGTAATAAACAAAGTATCACATCGCTTTTTGATTAGGACAAACATTGAATGCCAATAGAAGTCAGTAAACACAGGACTGAATGAAACAATAATCAAACATTTGAATATATATAAATGTAATTCAATTAGGAGCCACATTAAAAAAGTGGGTCTTTAGTTCACTTTTAAAAGTATGAACACTCTTTGCCCCCTCAGATCTTCAGGGAGGCTTTCCGCAATTGTGGGCTGAGTAATGGAAAGACGCCTCATTTTGGGTCTTTGTTTTCACTTTAGGTATAGATTAAAATACTATAAAATGCAGTGGCCGTGCTTGAGGACACAATTCACAGCGGCACTTCGACACCAATTGCAATGCCAAGTATGTTTACCTCAGCCACGAAGATAAAAAACATAAAGTCCAAGAAGATTGCATTCTATTCTATTCTCAGAATATGTAAGATGCAAAAGTTCCACCAAAAAATCATGCTGCAGTGAAAGCCAGCTTCAATGTAGCTGAAGATATCCCTCGATATGATCTTCGCAGTGCCACAGACAGGAAGAGCGTCCCGGGATCACTTTGGTGAACCATCAAGCAGTGAGCTAACAACATCAATGGAATTGGAATGTCAATGCCTACTTCACTGGGCACAGGTTTAAATGTTGGGGTTACTGTTAGATCTGCACCTAAAGGAAGTATAGGTTAATGTGTCCAGGAAGTAAAAGGGTACAAGGAACTATTTCCAAGAAAAGATCCCTTATCAGTGCCTTCATGGACTGAATATCTAAGCAGTCCAGGCCTACGGTTCAGAGGCAGAGCAACCTTTGGTGGGGCAAAAATATGAAAACATAGGATACATGGGACATAAAATATACCCTTTACAAGACTATGTTTTCTCACTGTTTGTGTAACCCAAATAAAATGGTCCAATAAACAGGCTTGTGATCAGCATACGCAGCTTCTTTAGTCAAATTAAATGCTACTGGGAAGCTTTGACTTGGGCCTTGTGACCGGTACACCTGCAAAGGGTCAGGGGTGGAACCATCCTGATCGTTAGTCACACTCTTCTAATTCTTGCTGCAAATCACAAGGTCAGGCTAATGTCGATGTGTTGCTGCAAACACACAGTACTATTAGGTAGCAGCAGAGCCCATTGTTGAATTCCAATAATGATCGCCTTGTTGGACTCCAGCGCCCCCCCCCCCCCCCCCCCCCCCAGCTGACAGAGGGAGGAGAGAGAAGCAGAGAATGCAGACAGTCTACTAAACCGTAGAAGTGAAAGGGGAAAACCCGAAGTGACAACGGAGGAGGTGTGTTGGAGCAAAAATCCTTGTTCATTTATAAAAGTGTACAACAGGACTACGTGCTTCATTCAAATAGGGGCAGCATTTGATCAATACATCCCTTATTAAAAAAAAAGCTTACTACCAACTAACATCAGAATAATAATTTGCAAAAGTCAACCAAACTCCCAAAGCTACAATGTTTCAGCCATGTTTGTCCATTTTTGTGTTCACCATAGAGTTCGTACACAAGTAACTTTCTCTGTCATTTATTTTAAATAAATTCCACTTACTGTTTATTTCAAATGCACTCAATCAATGTTTATTTATTTATATAGCCCAATATCACATTTGTCTCAGTGGACTTCACAGTTTGTACAGAATATCAGTATGACAATACGACACCCTCTGTCCTTAGACCCTCACATCGTACAAGGAAAAACTTCCAGAGAAAACCCACAGTTTAAAGGGGAACATGGGAGAAACCTCAGGGAGAGCAACAGAGGAGGGATCCCTCTCCCAAGACGGACAGACGTGCAATAGATGCCGTGTGTAAATTGAAAAGATAATACATTTGCAACATAGGTAGTCCAAATGTTTGGAAATGCATGTGTGTATAATAGGAAGATGAATCCACGAGTATATCCATCCAGGACTTATGATCCAGGACCACAGCCACGACTCAAGATTCAGGACTCGCGATCCATGACACAGGACCGCAGGATCATCCATGACTCCGGATCCCGGCGTATATAGACACCAAAAAGAAAGAAATTTGGGGAAGCTGGGTTAATCGGAACATGAGAGTACACAGGTATAGACAGAGAGAAGGACGAAGTAAGATGTCCCCCGATAAACTAAGCCTATATCAGCAAAACTAGGGGCTGAATCTAATCGGCCCTAACTATAAGCTTTGTCAAAAAGGAAGGTCTTAAGCGCACTCTTAAAAAAGGATAGGGTGTCTGCCGCCCGAACACAAACTGGAAGCTGATTCCACAAAAGTGGAGCTTGATAAGAAAAGGCTCTGGCTCCCATTGTACTTTTAGAGACTCTAGGAACAACCAACAACCCTGCATTCTTGGAACGCAATGCCCTAGTAGGACAATAGGGTATAATGAGTTCTTTAAGGTAAGATGGCGCCTGCCCATTAAGGGCTTTGTAGACGAGAAGAAGAATTTTAAATTCTATCCTGTGTTCTATAGGGAGCCAGTGTAAGGCAGCCAGAACAGGAGTAATGTGGTCCCTTTTCTTAACTCTGGTTAGTACACGAGCTGCAGCATTTTGAATCAGCTGAAGCGACTTGACTGACTTCTTGGTACACCCTGATAATAAGGAGTTACAATAATCCAGCCTTGAAGTAACAAATGCAATGCACTGAAGCTCATTGGACAGAACAATTGGACAGAAGTTGTCAGAAAAAAAATGAACAACTTCTATCTTTGACTACACAACATATGTGTCGTTTATATACCTGCTACAAAGTTATAAGAAGTTCAAAATTAAAAAAAATTCTATAGCTCGCACAATTTGGCGCATTTCCATCTCTTCAACACTTTACACAAAGAACATTCCTTGTCTGTAACATGATCTTTGTCTGGAATTATGGTTTAGTCAGGTAAAGAAAACATTGTCCGTGATTTTGTTCTTTATCTCCCTCTGTTAACACTCAAAGTTGTATCTTAACCAAGGCTTTCACGTAAAATAATGTCTTCTTCTCCTATTTCTTAATTTCTATTTTTTTGTATTCCCTCCCTCCATCAGAAGGACCATCCATTCAGTGTGGAGGTTGATCTCTTTTCCAGCATTCCGCCGATTCAAGACTCTTTTTCTCTTTGTCAAATGTAATCGCAGAGGTGTGGGAACAGAGGGAGAACTTTTATAACCATCCAACAGTAAATGGCAAACTTACACTGGGCTGCTACTGCTGCAGTGGCTCATTGGAGATGCAGTGTTACATTGGATTGAAGGTTCATATTTACATTTATCAAAAAAAAACAATGGTATTAATAGTTTTAGAGTTCTGCAACATTTTTCTATGGACATTGTAATCTGTTCTTTATCTTTTTGTTTTCTTATGAGCACCAGTGGTGGAATATGACTTAGTACATTACTCAAGATCTGCATTAAAGCACATATTTGAGGTATTTGAACATTACTTGAGTATTTCTATTTCATAAAGGTTATACTTCTAGTCCAAAGTGTAAATAATGCTGCTGTTGTACACTTTACTCCACATTTGTCTGACAGCAGTTACTTTTCATACTACACATTTGTTCACATATTTTTCTATCCAGTGAAAACAATTCATGTCCAAATGTGATGATTTTGACTTCTTTCTGATGAATTGAACCTTTTAAGAATTTAAAAAACATATTTTACTTTAAAAACCTGTTTGAAGCTGCGATAAAATGTGCCATAACAAAGCTAAAAATAGATTTTTCTGAGAAAAATAAATGGACTTTTTAGAGATATTTGGTTCTTACATCAGAGCGAGGCTGCACATATTTAATGATCTTTTAGAATAAGATGAGCTACTAAAGATTAAACTGTATGTAAAAGGTGTTAAAAATAGCACAAGCTCTAACATATACAGAAGTAAAATACATCCAAAAATGTAGGACAACAGGGACTATTCACAATGAGTGACATCCCTATGTAACAATGTAGCTTCTATTGGCTAGCGCTCCAACACTTTGGACGTGATAGGGGAAGGACATCTCTAATTGGTTGACCAATCACAAGAGAGTCAGCCAGCTAACCAATCAGAGCAGACTGGGCTCTGGGTTCAGACAGAGGGTGAAAAGAGGTGCTGCAGCACAGGCAGTATGAAAAAGATAAAGAGCTTTTTGAACATTAAAGCATGGAGACATGTCACAGAACTAAATACAATTAAAAAACTAGAATGTGAGCATTTAGGGCCCCTGTGAACTCATTCTTAAAAATATGACAGTCACTCATGACAGCCATTGAACAGTATTGACAATGAAGACTCGGAGAGCAGAGATAAGACAAAAAGACATATTTATTACTTAAATGTCAAAATCACAGATACTCACAATTCAACAAAATGTGATCATAATGCTGAGTTCACTCAAACTGCAGGACTGTTTATTTATTTGTTAAACTACAAATACAGAAATCAATTTCTTTAAGAATTAGAAAAAATCTTGCTAGTTACGTTTGAACTACTACATAATATTTACTTGTAATACAAGTAATATATAAATAAATTCATAAATTGGTGGCCACGCGAGGAACTATCACTGTCATTCGTTTCTTATAAATTCACTTGACTATATAATCTAAGATGGCTCATTCGACAACACATAAAAAAGAAATGTTATATAAATTCATTTATGGTCTTCCTGGTACAAAATTCCCATGTGTAACAAAATCAACACAGCAATGGAAAGCCAATCATGTGACAGAAGCTCTCTGATGTCATCACTCAACCAGCAGTGTGTACTGGTTGGACTGAAAGCAAGCAAAGCTTCAGTTTCCCATCACAGGTCTTTACTGACTGATGACTAAACATCTTGAAGAACTGGTTAGCTTTCCAGTGGGGTAGCTTAGCCAGAATTGTACCTAAGACCAGTTCAGCAACCCATTATCAACAAGCATTTTTCAGTAGTCTTTGATGTTGTATGGTGATACATCGACTGAAAACAAAAGGCCTCAGGAGCTTCTAGGTTATGACAACTGGGGTCCAGTCTGGACCCAAAAGACCGTTGGAGGCTTATCCCAGGGTACTGGGTTTGACTTAGTTGCTGTGGACCAGAGTGACAAAGAGAAACAGAGAGCAGAGAGAGATGGCCCCGGTCAGCACGGCTTTCACCAACAACACGGTCCAACTGCCCAGCAGGAAGATGTTGACAAACAGCCTGAAGAGGGAAAGAAACACAAAGTAAGTTAAAATGGGAAGGAACAAAAGGACAACAGTGCATTACTGCAACCATCCGTAAGATAAAGTGCAAGTACAAACGCACAGTTAAATGGCATGTATTGTTTGTACAAACTATGGTTTACTTCAGCCACTAATACTGAAAACCCAAATGTAATAAAATGATCTGCTGGTCCTCCCGTTGGTCTCTTTACCACTTGCAAAACATTAACACATTTTGGAGGATTTTTTAATGAGCAACATGTTCTATAAACAGTAAATCTGTAAATCACGTGCTAGGACAGTTTGTTCTGGACTCCAACACGGCGCACACATTTAAAGTGTAATCTCTCCAATAGACAAAACGTCCACCCAACTGACCCGGGGTCCAGTACCATCTCTTCTCACATTTAAAATGAGATCACAGCACTGCACAACTCTCTATACTTCAGGGAAAGAGATTTCAAAGATATTTTAGGTTTGTCAATTGATGCAACTTTTATGTCGTTCATTTGACCTGCAAGTTTGTTTTTCTGACTTGCACTTGAATTGTAAATTGGAATTAGTATTCTTGCTGTTATATAGTGCCCTCCTGTGGTTGCAAAAACAAAGCACAGCCACCACATAGATGGTAAAAACAGACCCGACTTTTCCCTCAAACAAATACTTTTTGGAAATGTGCGTTCTTGTCTAAAGCTAGATTAGGTGCTGTGTATGTCTGAAGTTTGTGTATAAGTGTATCAGACTTACTCCATGAGGAAGGCCTTGTAGACACACAGAGCCAGCAGCACAGTAACAGGAAGCCTGAAGCTCTTAGGGAGGTCGTATCGTGTGAACATCCACACCACTGCTGCCATGGCGATATAATGGACCTAGAAAAACATACAAATAAAAACATGTTACATTTGTTGGACAGATACCCAGGAGGAAAAGTAACAGCAACAGCATAAGCATAGTGGAAAGAAGAACAATTATGAAAAATAAAATTAGTAAACAAGTTAAACAATAAAAAGTACAGCAATAAAAAATGTATAAAGAAAAGGAGTAAACACATTAAAAGATTAAAGCACATAAAAGCTAGTCTGTAAACATTTATTTTAGGAATGAATTAAAAAAGTCACTGACACTGTTTAATCTCCTAACACTAACTAAGCCGTTTATGATACATAATTAAAACGACTGAACATTTTATTTGAACGACGTTTATGCTAATAAACTAAATAGATTGTATTCAATGGTTTTCTTGCAATTAAACACGAACAAAATCGTAAGCTCCTGTCTCGTGTCTTTTTCTTGAGATATCCAGAAATTCTAACATTTTAGAGGAAAAAAGTTGAACATGAATTAGAGTGGTCCTCATATTTCATTTTTTTAATATTTTTTTTACATATCGCGGTAGTATGGTTGAATTGTAAATCAAATATAGCAACAGACTTGGTGGCGACATTTGCAATTAACAAGATAGGAAAAAAAGATTCAAAAAATTGCATCGAGAAACAAAAACTAAAAACATGATAGAGGATAGTGAGATGGAAGGAAGAGGGGGAAAAGGCTGACATAAAAGACAACAGATAAAGTGACAATTTAAAAAACACAGCAGCAGGCAGAGTGGAGTAGTGAAAAGCAAGAATAGGACGGCTACTCACCAAACTAATGTTGGAGTCAAAGCTCATCTGGATGTACTTCCAGTCAAACTCAATCCCTCTGGCTCCCACCCACAGAGGAAGACACCTGAAGATTCATAACACAACACAAAGGGTAAGATTCATCATTTTTATATCAATAGTAATTTAAGAACGCTTATGTTTCTTCTTCAGGCGCAGCGTCGCAGCTTACCTGGACATCACAAGTTCCGCTGTCGCCCAGCCCATGGCCGCCACCATGATCTTGTACTCTCCTTTGCCAGCATTACGGGACATTACCAGATGGAGACCCAACAGGTCTGCCATGTCCACTGTCGACTTCATGAATTCCTAAAAAAACATTTATTTATTTAACAGGGACAGTGCACATTAATTAACATTGCTGTAAATATGACAGAGTTAGCCAAGAGGCTATTTTTCTACTATAGTCCCTGGACAGATTTGAAAAGTCAACCTAAAACACATTTCATTTTAAACAAGTAAATACAATCATTATAACCTCTTTCACAAGATATTAAGACACTGGTTTTCTTTGTATTTTCATTAAAATAGTTGAAAGGAATCTGACAGGAAGGAACACTCACCCCTACGAAATCATAAACTCCAGCTCCTCCTTCCCATGTGGGGAAAAATGTAGCTAGGAACAGCATCTGCAACACAAAAATATTAACCCGTTTACACACTCCGAAACTCAAGCTTTTTCCTGCAAACTCCCCTGCCCAATTTCACAATGGAATATTATTTAATCCCCAGAAAGCCAACTCACTTTACAAAGTTGGACAAACAAGTACGTTGCTCCAGCCTGGACACATCTCCAGAAGGCATTGTACTCTGAACTAAAGATTGAAAACACAAAGAGAAAGAGTTAAATGACAGTCCGGTCTGTAAAATAAGGGGGCAGAAACACATGGATAAATCACAAATAGGAGGCCATTTTTTAAGACTTGATAGCAATAATTGTTACAAAAACAAAAATGTGTGGTAAGGCAGAGGTACTGCCAAATCCAAGAGCACACTACACAGTTCTAAGAAGATTATGTTGACCCCCTCCCAAACCCTACACAATACTAAGCAGATTATTAACAGACTTCTTAGTCGCAGAGCATGTTGCTACAACACAGGAACATAGAAAACCAATGCCAAAAACGGTGTATTAATAGTAAGCACTCACAGGCCACTGCACTTGTATGTTATAAAGTAAGGGAAATAGGCCAGGGCAAAGCAGTTCCCGAAGTGAAACAGCGTCATGGTGTCTGGTCACAGAATTCAGCTCCCTAAAGAAATAAAGAAGAAGAGGAGTTCACTCAGTCGACTCAGCAGGTCTGTTGTTAATGGCTTTGGCACACACAAACACATATTTTTTATTTTCACAAAATATTGAAACGTACCCAACAAAAGTTTTCAAGATATGAAATGTCTTCTTTTGACCGACTGACTATGAATCTTCCAAAACCAAAATATATTTATTTTAATAATATATTAATGTATGTATTATTCATAAAACACAGGGAAGCAGCTAGCATTTGATGAGCTTAAACCAGAGAAGTTTCTTAATGTCTGTAATTCATTTGTTTCTACACTTGTACGACACTTATCTATAATAATATTTAGAAATATTTCTTTATTCCTGATTTGGCATATGTATGTCTACTTGCTGACCTTTATTCGACAGTCATTAACAGCCTACACATCCTGCTGTACAGTTCACACTGGAGCTAGCTCACATTATACGAACAGGCAAACGGGCTAATGTACAGCATTTGTAAAGCAATAACAAGTGAAATGATCGGCAATTATCTTTTTGAAGACATTTACATAGCTAAACTATTTATTGTAAAAAGTATTTACGGAAATGAATAAACTGCACATTAGCTAATGTTAGCTTAACTACAATCCCGTCGCCTGCGCACCGCTAAACGCGCTGCTGCTGTATTTACAGAACCCATCTCCAGGGTTATTTTGTATGTGAAGTGTCACATTAAGCGAGTCTTCATTAAGGTTTTATGTAAGTGTTTAATTTAGCAACTGTAAGGAAAACCCGTCCTGTACTTACTGTATTAGAGAGCCGGGGTGATGCACAGTGCTGGCTCGTTGAATGACAACCGGAAGTGCGTTTGGCTCAGCCTCGAAATGCCTCCGACTACGTCACAGATAGGAACCATAGTTCACATGAAATGCGTTCATTTGAGTCTAACAGACAATATTGCATTAAGTATTGAGTTTATATAAAAAATATAAATTGTAAAATTAATACAAATAGTTAAACATTTTAAATCCTTACTCTCTGTGTTTTTTGAGTGATGTTGGAAGTGATGGGCGGCACACATGCACAAGTGTGCATTTGTTTCTGTGCAACAAAAATGCATGTGTGAACGAACATAACTGTGTATTTGTATGTACCTGTATAACAAAAATAGTGCGTGTATAAACAGCTGAGTTGAAAACTATATTTCCAATAAAGGTACATATTTAAATACTGAAAGAACTGGTACTGCCTGTGGGCGTGCATGTTTTTTGATGATCCAAAATGTGAACGTGTGATTTTTCTTCAGAAAACAGCAAGTTCACTTAATCAACAGATGATTTTATTTCCAAAAGTCTGCATTTTAAATATTTGTTACAACGACTTTGAGGTGGTTGTTGTAATATCTGATGATAACTTTTTTTTTTTCTGTTATGAACTAGGTGATATGTAGGCCTATAGCTTTACTTTTCAATTAAAAAAAAGGAAAAAATATGATACATGAGTAGATAGACCATGTTTTATTTGTCACATTTATGGACCTATCGCAGCTAATGGGATTCAGCTGAATCAAGGTCTGATTTCATGGTAATGATGAAAGTCTAAACAAGGAGTATTCATATGTCCATGATATGTGTTGTCCGTTGGGATTAGATCACACAAGCCTAATATTGTGAAAACCATCAGAAAAAACAAATACCTTTTTGTTTTACATTTTTCATTCCCACTGTATGCCAATATTCTTTCTAACTCTCTGGCAAAAATAACCCAGGTTAGTCTAATTCTAATGATCTGATCAAACCCTTTAATATATAGATAGGGCTCAGTGTGTTAACAAACAAAACAGGCAGAAATGAAGCACTGAAAAGCTCTCAAACCCCAAGATAGTCTGTCTGATTAATGATAGTTTTATATCTGTAGCAGATAAAGTTTCTTCTCTCCAAGCAGTTCCTGGTGATCCAGTGGTTGGTGTCATGTTTGGACAGGGTTCCACAGTGTTTCCACTGGGACGGGCAGTCCGGCAGCATGGTCTGTTCCTCCAGCTGCTGTCCGTTGGACCATCGCCACTCCCCTCCCAGGAAGCGCAGGCTCGTCCAAACCTGAGAAACATAAGACAGGCCTTGAGAGTGACTCCCCCTTTTAAAATGGTTTTATCTGTAACTGCTCACTCTTTCATTCACATTACACTTGCCTGGCGATGAAGCTGTAGTTTTATTAAGCTTAGAAACAATAAGGTTGCCAATGTTAATTGAAAACCCCCAAAAATGATATTCTCGTAACTCAATGAACTGACCTTGAAAGCTGAAGATACAGTTTTAAAAAACAAGCTAAAGGTTAGTTTATTTTTTAGCAAAAAGTAACCATGAAAAAACAGGACTAAGGCACCCCTGCATTTCTTTTATATTACTTAGTAACAATACACCTGTGCTTATAAAAGAGCCATCAGTGGATACATTTGCATTTAAATGATATCTCAAAAGGTAGAAAAATAAATAAGCCAATTAATGAATCAACTCCTTATTCTGTCCTTCAATTATTAAACATTAACATTGAAAACTTTGAAATAAAAAAAAGTTCTTAATATCCTATTCATGATGACTCTCATAATTCAGACAATTAAGGAACTGCAAGAACATCTGGGGGGCTGTGAGTTAATACAAATACATGTTGTTTCTAGAAATATTTGATATTTTTATTTCTAGAGGTCTTAACATTTTTTAAATAAACTATTACATAGGGGAAAATCATCCCTCTTTTATGACAGGTTGTATATTGCGAGCACTTCAACCGGGTATACACGGTGGACATTGCTTCACTCTAAAGCAGTGGTCACCAACCTTTTTAAGCCCAAGATCACCGACCTCGGCCTAGGTGAAAGGCGAGATCTACCTATTGCAGAATTGAGTGAAAAACACGGCCCAGACAATGCTTCCAATTTGAGGCCTTTTATATAGGCTAATTGCATCTGAATTACTGTTACAATGAAGGCTCCATAATCAGCTCACGGCATATAGGCAGGGGTAAAGTGCTATTGGGGGGAGGACCTCACCTCCTCTAGGGGGATCCTCACCTCCTCTAGGGGGGTCCGGGGGGATGCTCCCCCGGGAAGATTTTTTTTTAAATATTGAAGTTGAAAGCATCAATCTGGTGCACTTTGAGAGCAACATGAAGAGATCTATGGATACATCTCTCAACACCCAGATGAAACAGAACTGTAAACAGATTTTCTTTTTCTTTATGGATATTTTACAAATCACTCCCCTTTCAAACTGTATTCTTGTTTTACTGCCATATAGTAGGCTAGTTCATACATTTTTTTCATTTATTCTCTTATTGTTTGTATAACTATAATGATCATATGAAGGTGTGCCGCGGAAATAATCTTTTGAATAATTGGTGACAAAACCGTTCTAAACACTCAGAGAGTCCTTTAGCTCACCTGAGCCCCTCAGTCTGACAGGGGAGGACTCTCCTCCAGCTTGTTGTGGAGACAGCTCCTTATGTCCGTTAGTGCAGCTAGCTAACCAGATGCTAACATCACAGTCCCCGCTAGCACCGGTCCCCCTCTCCCCCTCTCTCCCTAAATGCGCTATTGCCACACACACACAGAGCCGAGCTTGAATGACACAAGCACACGTGTATTTCCATGCAACTCTCTGATTGGTCTGGTGACTTGCCTCTGTTGCATTCACTGAAAACGGGAAATTGCAGTCCTGCCGTCCTTTCTTGTGTCATGACTCATGATGAGGTTCACGTAAAGCACGGTTAATGTATTATATTATTGAGGTGTCTCAAATATATGTCAATCAAGTGGCACCTGCTAACGGGGTGGGGGATGATAGGTTTACATCTAAAAACGTATTTTTCAAACATTATTATTTTAATTTTATTTTTCTTTCTTTTGTTACTTTTTTTTTTAACGGTCCGCGATCTACCCGCACCACACTCACGATCGACCGGTCGATCGCGATCGACTGGTTGGCGACCACTGCTCTAAAGGGTCACAAGCCAGCATTGAAAGCCCACCACCTACTCCCAAACCTCATCAGTGGTGGCTTTGTAGATCCTATCTCTGACGTAGTTGTAGTCAGCCGGGACTTCCAGGCTCAGGAGATCGTGTTTGTAGATGCAGGGGCTTGGTTCGTCCTCACATGGGCTCTCCATTTTCCTGCAGTACTTCAGGGCGTCCTCCCATGTCTTGTTCTCGTTCACCACCACAAGGTTGTCATCATAGCAGAGAAAAGGAAGCTCTGTGGAGCATGCTTTGCTGTGAAACTTTTGATTTACAGGATCAAAAGAGCCACAGTCGGCGTAGCGGGGCTCTCCTTGGGCCCAGTTTCTGAAGTCAGACTGCTGATCCCTGATCCAGCTCCAGGTCTCACCAGCTTTTCGGTGCAGCCCGATCCAGCCAGCAGACTTCAATTCGCCGGTGTTATCCATGGTGATGGTAGCCAGGTAACTGTCACTTTTATCACTGCAGGAATCAGAAGCCGCATACCAGTCTTTTTTGTTGTCATGATGTTTAATCTCATTCCCTTCTGTACAGAAGAATGGATGTGTACTTGAACATCTCACACTGTGCCACTTTAAATCTGCATCCACAAGTGCACAGTGGTCGCTCTGCTCTACACCGGCCCAGAGGACGCTCTGTGAGAAGACTCCTCCTGAGACCCCCTCTCCACCTCTGAAAAGACATGAATAATGTCTCGCTCAGCAACTAGAATTTATCTCATCAATATTACACGATATTTGCATCAGAATACTCACTTTGGATCAATCCACCTCCACGCTGAGTCGTTCAGAGGGCTTCTGCGTAGACCCATCCAGACTGGACCGACGTTCAACAAAAACCCATTCATGCCCAAAATATCCACTATGTTCCCAGCAGCTAAGTCAATGTGGTTCCTCTGGCAGTACAGTCTGGCCTCTGACCAGTTCATCCTCTGAGCTGGAGAGTAGACTTCCAATTCTATGATGAACGCCTCCAAGCAAAGAGCACTGAAGAGCAGGAGGGAGAGGGTGAGCTCAGAGCGGCTGTTCACCATGACTGCTCCTTTCTACAAAGATGTGTCCGTTTGAAAGCAGGGCCAGCTGTCCCTCTGCTTTTATACCCACTAAATACCTGCACAGTCCCACTGAGACACACCCTGCCACACCCAGCTGACCAGTATAAGCTCTATGGAAAAACTAATGGAAAATCAACAGACATATAGGATTTCAAAATGCTTATTTGTTGTCACATTGTCAGCTTTGCCTATGATAATATGACTACACAGATCATGCCTCAATTTCTCCGTGACCTGGATAAGCTCTATCACCTGAAGTTTGTATTTTGTGTACAAATTCCATCTCGGTTAATTCGGAGATATCCATGATTTCCGTGTGAACAGCAAGTGCGTTTTGATTATAAGCCAAAGGCTCCTTGAGAAGAGGGAAACTCATCAATACAAACAATTGAAACTGTTATTTAGAGAGGTCATTAAATGGTTACTGCAGAAATAAATATAGGCCATAAAAGGGGGTCTTCATTTTATTACAATCATAGGAGAAATAACTTTAACTTCTCATTTGTTGAAACTACTTAGTGTCAAATGTAAACTTAATATATTGATAAATTGGCCAAGAGGACCCATCTGTGAGTAAAACTGAGTGTGTTAGTGTCCGTCTTAGTTTGTTCTGTGTTCATAAGGTACATAATGTGAATGATAAAGATATGATTAACAATGGTTTGGGGAAATGGAAAAAAACATATTTTCTATGTCCTATTCTTCCTTCATGATTTCCTCATGAGACAACTTATTGTTTTTTCTTCTTTATCCCAAAGAGACAACTCTATTTTTCCCTAAACAAAATATCCGTGCAAATAGGGACAACAATAAGATAATTATATTAATATTAAAATTATTATAATAATTAGATCCAATACCAAATAGCATGTCACATTTACAGTATGGCACTGGCATTTTGGAGTGGTGATAAATAAACCAGAGTACCATAGTTTGTTTGGCTTCTATCTGCTTTTCATGTCGCCTTAAAATAAACAAATGACAAGAAAAAAAGGATTCAAAAAACAAAGAGACAAAAAACAAAGTGGACCCAACTCCAGTCATGTGTGGAACAGGGGAAAGCTCTGTTTTCATCTGGGAGCACATTCAAATGTTCTACATTCAAAACGGTCCAGTCTCTCCATGCATGCATGGGGAAATCAGGCAGCAGGCAAATGATCGGATTTCTTTTTAGTCAGGAGATGCTGTTGACCTCATCTTTGTGCTGACCTCTCTCCATCTGTCTCCTCCTCCTAGAACATGATCTTATAAAAAAGTATGTTACCAGATCATTGTTATGCCCATAGTTCCACAGCCGCGTTTAATGGGTTGTCCCTATTTTAGTGCACCCAATCAAACAGCAGGGGGCACTGCAGCAAAAATCATTATACAAATGTTCTAAGCTTTTCATGTAATTTCCTTTTAATAGCGAGTAAATTGGCCGAAGCATCAGGAAAAAACAGCAGGGCAGCATTTCTTCTATATAAGGATGCAGCCTTCATGCTGAGTCCCGCTGCAGTACACTTAGAGAGGCAGCAGGTGACTCTGAAGGTTCCTGCTACAACTAAATAAGTAGTAAAAACAATTAGAAAATGTAGCATGGTGGAAATAAAACATGGCAAATTTAAATTATGCCAACACAATTAGAAAATTAAGGATAAAAACAATAAAAAAGTAAGTAATTAAGTTTGAATTTGATTGACTTATTAGCAATAATAAAAACAATTATGTTATACTCATTAGAGGTAAGAAGCACAACGTTTTAAAGTTCTTGTGAATATAATTTTTTTATGTATTCAATTATATATATTTTTACGTGTCTGACCTTTTACAACATTATGACAGTGTTATGGCTCCATGAGACACAGTGAACAGATAATACCAATAAAAACAGGACAACGTGACAGCTTGAAGTTTTTGAAGTTTTATTTCTGTCTCATTACTCTTAAGCCGAGTTACAGTAGCTCTTCCCCTCAGCTTCCTCCTTCCACTGGTGATGAAGTCTTTAAAACACACCAACAGGGAGATGAATACAGTAGTTACCATAGTAGTGAGCCATAAGGACACATCTAAAGATGCAGTGGGAGGTGCAGAGGGGGCACACAGACACAAATACTGTCACCGACCGATTGTTGTTAAAGGAAAACAGATAAACTTAGAACACTCAAACACACAGTAGCTGCTGCCTACGTTTAATGTAGTAGAGTTAGGGGCCGTGATGCTATGAATTTGCTATGGGTGGGGTGTGTAAAAGAGAAGGGAAAGTGTGGTAGGATGGTGGGGCTGGTCCCTTTTCTGACTTCCTTCTTGGCCAGGAAGTTTTACTCCTTGGAGTGCATGTACAGCATCAGGTCAGCGACACGGTGGCTGTAGCCGAACTCATTGTCATACCTGGGGAGAGAGGGAGCGGACAGAAGAAAGAGGAATAAATTGTTTGGTTTTTAAATGATAGAACTGTGTAGACTATTGATCAAGACAATTGAAAACATACCAGGAAATGAGCTTGACAAAGTTGTCGTTCAGGGAGATACCGGCACCAGCATCAAAGATGGAGGAGTGGGTGTCGCCAATGAAGTCAGAGGAAACCACCTGCAAATTACAAAGTGAATCAGAACTCACAGAGGAAACATCCATTTCCACCTTTCATGCAAAATGAATCATAATAATTATTATGTAAATTGTTCATCTTTATCCATGCATCCAAATAAAATGGACAAATGCACATAACGTGGACTGAACTGAAGTTCTTTGTCGAATCGTTACTACCGGTAATTCACAATTGTAGTTCTGGGAGCCATGTATTAGCTTCACAGTGTGTGTGAAGTAACTCTGGGTGTTACCTGGTCCTCGGTGTAACCCAGAATTCCTTTCATGGGTCCCTCCGCGGCCTTCTTGCAGGCTGCCTTGATATCGGCGTAAGACGCAGGCTTGATCAGACGGCATGTCAGGTCCACCACAGATACATCAGCCACGGGCACCCTGAACGCCATGCCGGTCAGCTTTCTGGAGAGAGGATGGACATAAAAGAGATATCAGACATGTTCTTCTTACTGCATGTAGTGGAAGGGATAATATGCAGCGGCCCGGTCATTATTGCGAAAGTATCCCGACAATGTAAGCAGGACCCTGACTTAAAAAAAGTATCTGTTCAATTGCGAACCAAAGACTGATCGGCAGCTATAGCAATGTAACTTTATGCAACTGATTGAGGTTTCCGCAACATAACTGTCCAAGACTGTTCAAAGTTTCCTTTAAATTCAAAAGTCTTTAAACAATGCCATTGCCAATACCATGTTCCCTTTAGGGCAGCGTTTCTCAAAGTGTGGGGCGCGCCCCAGAGATGTGATAGGTGGGTCGCGAATGGACGCAAGTTTTTTTTTTTTTTTTTTGACCTCAGGCCGGAATCGAACCTGGGTCCTCGCGGGCTTTAGTGGACTGTTACAGCTGGAGACTCGCAACGGCGGTGGACTTTCACAGCGCCGGATTTGCCGGAGCCTCGAAACGGCGGGTGTTTGCGGCTGCGGGTGCGGTACAGCCGCAGCGCTGCTGTGAAAGTCCACGGCCCACCTATGTCAGAGCCAGCAGCCCACCAAAGGCAGCGGCCCACCGGGAAAAGTCCCGAATCTCCCAATGGCCAATCCGAGCCTGCTCACACACACACACAACTGAAACCAAAATCATTTACAGACATATGTAAAAATCTCTCGTACACACATGTGAAACGCTCACACACACACACCTACACACACACACACCTACACGCACACACACAAAAGCGTTGCAGTCAGGAAGAAAAGCAATGTGGAGCGGTACCTCACCACTTCATAAGGAGTTTAACCGTGACACTTTTCGAAATCCCCTTTTGTCCCCCCACTTTACAAATATGTTTTTTTTTTTTTTAACGCAAGCCGTCATCGCCATGGAGGAGCACACAGCCTCTGTGAGCGAGCCAGACAGAGAGAGAGAGAGCGAAAGAGATCACACCTTTATCTATTTAATATAGATAAAGTAAGAAATCATTCCAATGTGTACTATAGGACAGTAAAAAAAAAAAAAAAGTTTAAAAGGGGATTGATTCGTAAAATATCCATAAATAAAAAGAAAGAATGCTGACTAGGTAACATAAGATAAGAATAAACAAGTTTAAATGATTTGTTATTGGTTGTGATCGTGTTCTAAAGATGTTTGGATCATTGAAAAGTATACAGCTCCCTTTCATTGAGTGTTGAGAGCTGTATCCATAAATTCATTTTGTGCTCAAAGTGCACCAGATTGATGCATTTCACTTCAACATTTTAAAAAAAACTCTTCCCGGGGGTGCATGCCCCCGGACCCCCCTAGAGAATGTGAGGTCCACCTAGGCCTGTCACGATAAATAATTTTGTTGGACGATAAATGTTCCTGGAAATTATTGCGATAAACGATAATATTGTCGGCACCATTGTAAGACCATTTTAGACCACTGACATACTGATAATATATCATAATAATTCTAGTACATCCTTTCAAACAGAACTTTTTATTGAACATTCAACATTGCAAATTAAATGTGAAATAATATTAAAATATATAAATGATATATAATAAATAAAACAAATTAATTAAATTATAATAAATTAATTAAATCACACACAACCAAAACAATACATTAAATAGACTCAGGCTGGAAAACAGAGCTCTCAATCCATCTATCTATCCATCTCTATATAGATGGATAGATAAATATATATAAATATATATATATAAATAAATCAATATGAGCACACATTGTCTCACAAGCAAAAAACATCTCCTTAAAACAACAGTCATGTGTACAGTCCACTGTCCATACAAAGGCCCAGATGCCTCAACAGGCCATATCCAAATCTGTTTTTCGAAGTTTTCGAGCAAGGAACACCAACATGTTTGCATTGCCGGGCAAATGCATCTTTGATTGTAAACTGTCGGGAAGGTGGGGGCTCTCCATCTCCAGCTGCCGTGTTTGCTACCAGCTGGGAAAACGGAATGGAGTGGTTGTGTTTTAGGTGTAGTTTAAAATGCGTGGTATTGCCTGCTTTTGTCACTACCTTTTTTAAAGAAATGCGACACACCGCCCGGCTCACTCAAGTCCGTAGGTTGGCCTCGTTGATTTGGCTTGAGTCCAAAATACTGCCACACCGGAGAATCGAGATGTGTAGGTTTTGTAACCAATTCCATTTCACTTTAAATTCCCCGCGAGTAAGTCACACGTTGTCTCCCGCTTGTCGCTATATTATTAATTTGGCTGCTACGCTGCTGTAAGTGCACACAGAGTGTACTGACCTGGCTGTGTGTCAGCCCCGCCCCTCACAACGCGCATGGACGGCAGCCACAGCTCGTCTGGCAGCCACAGCGCTCCTAGCTAAAATGCTGGTCACATCCTTATGTAAACAAACACGCATGTAAACGGCAATTTATCGAGCTCAGAAAAGTTATCGAGTCCATTTTTATTTATCGTACGATAAGTCAATTTATCGATTATCGCGACAGGCCTAGGTCCACCCCCAAATAAAGCAGTTTAAAATAATTAAATTGCATAGATTTTATTTGAGTAAACACTGAAAACGTGTCTTACAGATCCAAACAGCACACAAAGGTTAAAGGTAAGCATATAATAATGTTAAAATGTGCTAAATATATACAAAAATAAAAGTAGCTCCCGACTTGTTTTATTTTTTGAAAGTAGCTCTCATCCTAAAAAAGGTTGGAGACCCCTGCTATAGAACGATACATTTGACAATTTTAAGCTTGGCCTACCATTTGATTGGAGCGATGAGGAAGGTGGGGCTTGAAAAAGCCCACCTGTTCAAAGTGGGGAATGACAGAAAAAGTTTGAGAACCACTGCTTTAGGGTTTACTTCCTGTTTGTCTTCCTCGGCTGTTTCCTTTAGTGTTTACTTCACAAGTCTTCAACCTCTTTCCTGCTTTTTATTGCATTGCGTGCTATTTGCTTATATAAAAAAGTATTTTTTCTGATGGAGTAACAAAAACCAAGTGCTTTATTTATTTTTTGCCAAAGGTCCCTTGATCTGAGTGTCCTTCCTAGCAGTTTTCTATGGATGATGAGCAGGCCACTGAATGTACAAACTGACCGATCAGAATTAAGTTTTCATCTAAGCCAAGTAATAATATCAAGATGTGTGTGTCCTTACCCGTTGAGTTCGGGGATGACTTTGCCGACAGCCTTGGCAGCACCAGTGGAGGCTGGAATGATGTTCTGGTGGGCACCGCGGCCATCACGCCAGGCCTTGGCGCTGGGTCCGTCCACGGTCTTCTGGGTGGCTGTGTATGCGTGCACTGTAGTCTAAAGAGAGGAGTGTCACATCAAACAGAACATCAGTGCTCTGAGACACATTCATGAGTTAAAATACAGGGTCTTCTATGTTAAAGTCCTTACAGTATAACATTTAGACACACTGCGACTTACCATGAGAGCCTCCTCAATGCCAAAGTTATCTTGGATGACTTTGGCCAGGGGGGCCAGGCAGTTGGTGGTGCAGGAGGCATTGCTATCAACAGAAAGACAGGTCACTTAGTATAGGACTCAAATGTAATGGAATTGCTCCTCCCAAATCTATGAGCATCTTTGTGAAAAATGAAAGGTCCATATCCAAACACACCTGACGATGGTCATGGTGGAGGGGTCGTATTTGTCCTCGTTGACTCCCATGACGAACATTGGAGCGTCGGGTGAGGGGGCGGACACGACCACGCGCTGTGCTCCACCCTGGATGTGGGACTGCGATCGGAGAAGGAAGAGGGCACAGGTTAGAAACCGAGACATTAGGCAGTCTGTGTTATCTGTTTCTATGTGTGTGTGCATGTGGGTACATACTGAGGCTTTGTCCACACTGAGGAAGACTCCGGTGGACTCCACAACGTACTTGGCTCCAGCTTTGCCCCAGGGGATTTCTTGTGGCTTCATGCTGTAGTCAAGGGAAAAATAAAATGATGATCAGGAAAATTAAGAAGGGGGAGGATGAAGAAAAACTTTTATACACTTGTATGCAATCTTTTTCCGAGTCGATACTAATAAAATAAAAAGGTTAACAAAAGAAGTAGCACCAAAACAATACAAATAGCGAGAGTGAAGTGAGGGGTCCTCACAGCACACACAGGGCCTTTTAAAATAGAGTACAGCAGAGCCTCTTTGGATCATGTTATGCCAGTGATGAAACGTTTTAGTTTTTTTCAACACCGAGGCAGTTAAGGTTCAGATCCTGCCATATTTAGCATTTTATTTGATAAGAACTGAATAATAATTGACGCTCAGTGCTCAGAGGATCAGGACTCTCTAACTATTCTTTCTGATGGCGTTGCATTTTGAAGATGAGGAAGCACCATTGCTGAACGGACTAAAACAACAGCCGGCACTAC
The DNA here is from genome assembly GCF_949606895.1 of Notothenia rossii. Taxonomy (NCBI): domain Eukaryota; kingdom Metazoa; phylum Chordata; class Actinopteri; order Perciformes; family Nototheniidae; genus Notothenia; species Notothenia rossii. Next base: position 27,544,934 of record NC_136905.1, read on the forward strand.
GGGTGGAGGGCCAGCTCCAATGAGTGATCGCCGAGTCAGCACAAAGCCTTTATTTAGGATCAGGGTATATGCAGGAATCCTGAAGTCAAATGTAATCCCTTTTAAGACCTTTTTTAAGACCCTTTCCATACGTTTTAAGACCTCACCGCAACTTCGAGTTCTAACCAGTTACATTGGCAACACACTTTACCTCACATTTACTATATTGATTGTAAGACAGCACAACTAAACAGAGTGCAGACAGACTACTGAAGCCTCCTCTCCACATGAACTTCAATCTCTCTGTGAAGGTCAGGTTTAATGCAGTATGCTGCTTTGTTGCTTCTGTACTCTGTGCTCTTTCATTCCAGTAAAACTCCTCAGAAACCATTAGAAACCAGTATTTGACCAATAAACAAAACAATTGACAAAACTTTGAACTATGAAATATATTAAACTTTGGTGAGCTTCAGCGGGGTAATGCCATATAGGAGCTCCCTCACAAATACCCAGGGGTTAAATTGGCCCGGCACACAGGACGATGCTCTGACGTCATCACCCTCACACATTTGTCATATGTTTACACAAAACGATATATATGTTAAGACTTTTCTCGTTCTTAATATAGACTATATTTAGGGTCAATATGTGTTGACTTTACTTTAAAATAGCAGATCTCTGTGACTGGATATAGTCTGGCTTAGTGAACATGTGTCTCTTCCTTGGAGGAGCAGCATCGCCCGGACCCCGCAGCTCCTCCGCGGCACCTCCGTGCAGAGAGCCTGCACTGCAGCGGTGTGTGTCAGCGACGTGCAGTCAGGGGGGGCACGGATTGGCCATCAGGAGAATAGGGACTTAAACGCCGCGGTTTTCTGGCTAGCACTTAGCATGTGGGACCGGAGAGATTTGATCCCCATCAACAGACTCTCTCCCCTCCCCTCCCCCCCACAGAGCGGAGTGGCGCACTATGCATGGAGCCGCCTTGAGGGGGTTTCCCGACATGTCGTTTCAGTAAATTAAAGGGTGTTTCTTTCCTTAATACCTTGGAAAATGCCGTTTAATACTTTTTAATACTTTTTAATAGCCTTAATTTTCGCTAAATTGATTTATCAACTTTTAATACTTTTTAAGACCCCGCGGACACCCTGAGGATACTGAATAACAGGAGGTGAAACTGGCACTAAATCATTTAAAATAAATCTGCTTGCCATTAACCACTAAACATCATCCACACTTACCACTGGAAGACGGAGATGGCCTGGCCATCGACGATGAGCTTGTCCTCCTCTTTGGAGACCTCACCATTGTAACGGCCGTGGGTGGAGTCATACTTGAACATGTAGACCTTGGAGGCGGGAAGATAACACAAGTTTAGCTCAGGTATAATTAAAAACATAATCTATGAGTCAGTTTTCGGTTTGTTATTTTGCTAACCAAACCCATTCAGAAATAAAGATTTAAAGCATTAAAGCTTGTGTTTCGACCCAATGTTATAATTTAATAAAAGTGAGTAATATGTATGTTTTAGTTCTAAGACACTCCTGTGATATTTAAATACATTGCTGTTCATTTTCTGTATGCAAATATGTAGATCTACGCTTTCTCACCATGTACTGCAGGTCAATGAAGGGGTCGTTGATGGCCACGACCTTGATGCCCTTCTGGAGGCAAGCCCTCAGGACCAGGCGGCCAATACGGCCAAATCTGCAGGGAGAGAGAGGAGGGAGGGGGATCAATAATAGTTGTTTTGCAAAAATGGTGGTATACTTTTTCCGAATGTCACAGACCTTCCATAAAAACACATGAAATCATGAGTTTCCACTATTGTATTCCTATAGCTCCACTGATGTTAAGCTATGATGAAACTGACAATAAAACCTGACTTCAAGGCTTTTTTGTGACATCTAATCAGAGTAAGTTCATCTTTTCCTGTGCCATTATTACGACATTATTGATTGATTATTACAAAAGTCTGCTTTACTTGACATCCTAACCTAACAATCACAAAATCAGTCCTGTTTGTGTGTGTTTTAAACTCACCCATTGATTCCAACACAGAGGTCTGACATGGCTGCTGCTGTTTAGGGGGATTGAGATACCTGAGAGATACAAGAAAGAAACAGAGGGACCAAGGACATTAGAACTACAGCTACCGATTGATGGAGAAAACATGCAACATATCCAGTCTAATGAATGAACAGTGCCAGGAATCACTGCAGCTGTCACCATGTCCAATATGCGCTCCGTACTGAACAGGCTCCAGAAATGACTAAAAGTCTGTATTTGGGGGAATGGAGGATTCCAATCCAACATGTTCACAGCATTGAAATTAAATCTCTGCATTAAACCCTGCGGACTGATCTACTGCAGGCCTGTGTATGTAGCTTAAAGCATTTCAAAATTCTCTGTGCAACAAATGTTAACATCTAGGCTACTTTCTATGTTTTAAATGTGTTGCATGGTGTCAGCTCCTAATAACATGAAGACAGGCAGGGAGCAGTAGTTTCACAGTACAGTAGAAGTGTGGCGCATTAGCACTACAGCGAGGAAGAAAACACCTAGAGGAGGTTTAAAGTGCTATATAAATAAAGCTGTATTGTATACATGAGGGTTAGTTTCTGAAGTTATAATGTCAAGATGAGCTGGTTACTACTGTCAAAGTTAGAATACCAGCTTGGGTTTGACTGTTTGTTACCAGTGACGGTGCAGGCTGTTTTATGTTCAACACACAAAAGTGGGGGCGTCTTACATCATGCAGGGACATGTTTCGACAACAATGAAAGGAGAGAGAAATTGTAGGTACTGCACGCAACTTGACAAACAAAGACTTGCCGACTGAACAGAGGAAGCCTGGCTTTGACTCAACTATGTGACCTCCTTTACCCTCAGCATTCCTCTCCTTCTCATGCTGTGCACTCATTTGCCGGTTCTCCTCTCAACGCTTCTTCTGTCCTCGCCTTCTACTTTTCTACCACTTGCATCCCTTCTCCTTTAATTCCTTTTCCTCCTTCATCTTCTGACTCCACCCCTTCTTCTCCTTTGCTGTCCTTGAATCTGTTTGTGCTCGAAGGGATATACACTCTGATATCTTATTTAGCTTCGCAAATCATGTCTTGGGACTTGCACCTTTTGGCATAGATAACTAATATTATCTAATATGGTCATTTACAATTCAAATTGAGCTATGTTTACTATTTATTGTTATATGTTATAAGACAATTACACAATTTAGAATGAATATACAAATTCATTTAAGATGTATTAAAGGTCAATAAAACTGTTTGTAACATGTACCCAAACACTTACTCATACAGGTGAACAGATAAACAGATAGTGGTCGAGTGACCGAGGTTAACGCTGATTGTCCTTGATTTTGGTTGGTTGTCGTTTTAGACTATAGTAATCTCCTAATCTGTTGTGTGTATGCGTCTCACTGAGTGTGAGTCATGTGCGTCCCAGTTGGGAGCCTGTAGGACAGGATGTCGATCTGGTGAAATGCATTGTGGGAGCACTTTAAATAGACTAAAATGGGCAAGCAGATTAGAATAAATTTCTCTCTCATTTTCACACGCGCTCTCAAATGTGAACAATTCTCCATAAAGCTTGGAGTAATTTTTACTTTAATGTATTCACTTGTTCCTAATTGGGATTTTAAGCCAATCTGATGCCAGTTAAAATCTATTTATTGAACTGTCTGCCATCGTTTCCACTGTCAGATTTCCAACAGGGTGATTTGTAAGTGTATGTGCTTGTTTTTTGTTTCGTCTCATGTGCCTTTTGTTTAGAGCTGAGCAGCCATTTTGAACTCTGCTGGTAGCATCTATTATACAAGGTCGCCAAAGGAGAGAGAGGTAGAGAGAAAAGAAAGAGGGTGCATACAGTATTACCATGCTGTTCTCACATTTCTATGTCTTTCCCACCATGTCCTATTGTGTGTTCAGAACTCTCCTCGCCCTGTGCACTTCTCACCATTTGTCTCACTCTGTGGCTTTCTCCCTCTCTCTGTTCTCTCCGTTTTCTTTACACAGAGCCGGGTTCCCTGGGTTTTCCAATATAAAATGGTTGCTCTACTGACAAATGATACTACTTAAAAGAGAAGGCTATTCTGATTCACTAAGGCATGGGGAGCGCCTGGACAAAGACTAATATGGCCACATTAGAGAGATCTGTTGATGGATAATTAAACTTCCCTAGTTTGCAGTGTACAAAGAATAATAGTACAATTGTTTAAGGCCAAACTATGAAAATGTGAGTTGAATAACTCTGTGTGCAACCCCTGATGCCTAGCAACAGTGTCTGGCTTTTACCCATTTATACGAGAAGCCAAAAAAACATTGCCAACGCAGTTTTAATGAATGCATATAAGGAATTAAACTGTAGCCCTACTGTTCAGCTTCCAAATGTAGTGCCAAGTTAGATTTAGTTTAGGTATAAACTGTGCTAAATGTACTTAGGCATTGATAGTAACATTAAACTGTGTATATGTTGTTCAATCCCTGGTTCAGTATTGTTAAATCATGCAATTTCTCAATGTAGAGTAACATTCATTTTTTCAATTGCAGCAAACTTTCTTCAGTACTGGAGGCTTGTCTTTTTTGGCTGCAGAGCAATCAGTCTGATCTGGCATTCAGCACACACTCACACAGACATGTCTCAGCTCATAGAGGCAGTGTTGTGCATGCAAAGCAATGAAGTGACATGCTGTTAGCTGCAGCTTGAAATCAGCTGACACTCAGAATATCAAACCCTCCCCCCATTTCCCACACCACTCAAACTAATCATTACAATTCAACTCCCTACCTCCTCCTGTCCGCGCCTCTCTTTGTCTGTCTGATCCCCCTCATTTAGCACCACAACCCTCGTCCCCCCTGTCCGAGCTGCGACCCACTCACACTAACAGAGTTTAACCACGGGGGGGGGGGGGGGGCAAACTGGGGCATCGCAGAGCACTGGGGGAAGGATGACTCATGACTAGTTGGGCAGAAAATAATTCTGCATCAGGTGGACGACTAAATATATTAAACATGTGAACGAACAAGGGATGGGGAAGAATACCTCTTCTTTTCTCTTTTATGTCAACAGTATTTGAAGAGCCTTTGGATAGTGTGTGGACTCCAGTCTAACCTAATATGTACCTGAGTTTTGAGAGGATTAAATAAATAAACCATTTACACGGCTACTTATTTGGTATAGAGTGGATCATTTTAAAGAGTTTAAGAGTAAAGATAGAGCTCCTGCCCTTGCTTTTCCTTTTCCCACTCTGCCACTCCCCCTGCCTTCCCCCGCTCTCCTGGCTTTCAGTGTCTTTTGCGTTTGAAAACCTTCCTCCTTCTGTCACACCCTCGTCCTTCAGTATTTTTCCACTGCAGTGCTGATTGGATAGTCTGCCTGGCCTTTAGCCTATTAGCTTTTCTCTTCTTGCCCGCCTTTCTGGTCGCAATTTAAAAAAGATATACATTACAGAATCACAAATCATGCTTTACGCCTCTTAGATACAAACACTCTGATAGAATCGATTCAAACTGTCTGTGTTCAAAACTTTTCCTGCTTCCTCTTCTTCTTTTGCTGCCCTTTTTACAGTGTCACCTCTGAGGCAATGTCACTTTCTGCTAATAACCAGTCAGTTAAATGTCCAATGCCATCACATCATATACACACACACACACACACACACACACACACACACACACACACACACACACACACACACACACACACACACACACACACACACACACACACACACACACACACACACACACACACACACACACACACACACACACACACACACACACACACACACACACACACACACACACACACACACACACACACACACACACACACACACACACACACACACACACACACACACACACACACAGGCCGATGACAGATTCCCTTCATGCTCAGCCTCTGTGACTGGCCTCTTTTTCTCAAGCTACAGTTCTACAGTGTTATGCTGTGTTTGCTATCTTCTTGCTGTACAAACAACTGGCCCCATCAATATCTGTATAAAAAAAGCTATGCAAAACTGCTTTGTTTTACAAGTAAGGGCTGCTTTTGTCCCAGACGTCTATCCTTACCTACTGTAGGGCTTATTTCCCTAAATGTGTGACAGTTAGGTGCAGAGCGCTGTGTCACTCTTGAGATCCTTCTCTCTGACACACATCCTGGACAAGATGGCTGGTTGATCATTGAGCAGAATGGAGAGGAACACTCATGTTAACCTTGGCCTTGAAACAACCACATCACATTATGTGGAAAACGTGTGTTAATCTAGTGAAAAACAAGTCATAATCAACACAAGAGGAACTAATGACTGTATGAAATATTCTCAGGAGTTTGAGTATGAGGGATTCTTCCCCATCTATACAATCATTTACTTAAGTGTGTGTGCAGAAGGAAGAGTAGGAGCTTATGTCCAACATAAGTAGCACGTGCAGACTTTAATCTAATAGAAGAAGAGCAAAAAAACCTATCTACTTGTAACGCCAAGAACCTGAGAGTCACAACCATAACTATCACCAATGTAATACACCCCATGACCCTCATACTTGCATATATCACGATGTGTGTATGTGGGTTGTCCATATCTCGTTAATAACATGAATGTAATCACTGATATACTTGAACATGCATGATAATCTCATTGTTATACATGTGCAATACAAATTATTTTTTGATTAATTAAATACAAAGGGGGTTATAATGATAAATTATGTAAATTAAAATGATTCTGATGCATAGCAAATTGCTGTTCAATTTCCCCGAAACTATGATAATAGATCCTTCAGTTTGGCAACTTCTACAGCTTTTGACTATACTAGCATCTCCCCTGGCAGCTCTGGGCCTGTTATGAGTGACCTTCAGTCATCCAGAGCCTGAGATAAGAGGCCTTACTCCCCATCCACGAGTACAGTGGGGGAAAACACAATTTCAAGTAGATATATAGTTAAAGAATACAGCTTAGCAGCTGGTCAGCATCACTGCTGCAGCACTGTCGCAGTTTGACTGTGACCTTCTCAGCTGCAGTGATGACCTTCAACAGGGAGACAAGGCCAGACATGGCTGCATCTGCATGTACCACACCTACATGGGATGTATGAAAGTAACTGCAAGCAAATAGGCATTGCAACAGTAATAATACATTACACTATTTTTACTATTATAAATAATGCTGAATACTAAATAAGGCAATAAAGAGTTAAGAGTTTATAGTGTAAGGCTGATTGGCTTAAAAGATTGCAATTAGTTTGGTGTGGTATTGCTGCTTTAAAAAGTGCAGGCCTCTTTGCGAACCGCGTCAACAGGTCTGTCGAGTCAAACTGCGACAGAATAATGCGACACCACAGTCCTTTGCCCTTCACAGCCATCACTGCAGCCTGTTGCACCACGCCTCTCTCATCTTTCGACATTAAATAAAGCCAAGGTTATTTCATTTTTTCCCGTTTCCGTTCTTGCATCACTGTGATCTGTAATTCCCCTCAAGTACAACTCATCTCTGAAATCTAATGGCGGAACGACATGTTTCATCATGAAGTCTGGGGAAAGCACGTAGCTTACCCTTCATGCACGTACACTCCCGTTAATTTCGTCCATTACAGCCCAATACAAAAATGTACCTGCAGTCAAATTACAGCTTTTACATCTAACACATTCAAACTCACTGCATAGCTATTTTCAATGGAATATTGTTACGTTTCTGCTGTGATAAACGCGGAAATATATATTATGGTATTGAGGTTATATAACAGGGAGACTAATCCACTTCCGCAAAGATGCAGCAATGGGAGCTGCCAATGTCACGTCACGCACTCAGTAAAACAGCTCAGCTTCAGATGAATGAATTAAACGTTATGAAACAGCTCCATATTATGTACCTTTTCTTCACAATGAGGCACGATTGCTTTTGATTCTCTTGAGAGTTTATAGATAGAGGATGTGGGTGCTGGCTATATGATGCAATGACAAACTGAAGTAGAGAGAACAACGAGCAGCCTCTCTCCTGACTGAAAGGCCATGTCCGCATCCATTTACCATCCTCGCTTTTCTCTTCCTGCAGACCATCATTAAAGGTGCTTACTGCTAGACTGTTTCACCAATGCAACATTAAATGTGACATAAGCTAATGTTACCTCACTCTCATCCTCTTGCCTGGCTGTCTCTCGCCACTGTAAACGGTTACGTGGCCGATTAAAACATGCACTGTAATGGCTCCAGGGTGGCTATTGGCTTCCATAAATCGTTTACAGCTTTTAATCATTTCAGTCTCGGGACAATATTCGACGAATTTAAGGGTACATATGTATATTTAAAGCGGCATAGTTAACCTACTTACTGTACGACTGGCCTACATGTGTACACAGACATATAAGCTAACATATAAACCCGTAGTGAAGGCTGAGTAGTGTCAAATACTGGTAACGTCATCTATCAAGTCACATTTGTTTTACTGTATAATGGCTTCTACACAGTGCAGTTTACGGTAAATCGGTGTTGGGCTTACCTCCTGCTGATGCTTCTTGAGTCTGGGTGCGCAGTACTAGGTGCCGCCTTCCGCTTTTATACAAGACACGTGCCTCGGGAAGCCTGGTCGTCCTGGCGACGTGACGTCACCTCATCCTATGCTGCTAGGCTCCATTCTGAACGAGGGGCTGGTCACGGCTGCCATAGTAACTACAGAGGGAATAAATACTTTTTCACACATCTTACTCATAAACTAATATATGACAAGTGTGGTGTGATGATGAAAGGTGATATTAAGCAGAGAGAAAAACAGGCAAGCAGACAGAGAGATGAAGGACAAGCCAGATAGGACAGACAGAGACACTGGCAGGATGCCAGCGTGGAAGTGGGGAATGATGAAGCATTTTGTCCCTTTTCCACGATGGATTGGTCACATGCATGGGATGAAATACAGAAGAATCAAAGATTATGCATGGACAGCCTTTATATGTAGCTAATAGAGACATGAAACTATAGCAGCTGTAGATTACAATAGTCAAAATAACACAATGTCTATTTGGTGGCTGATCACCCTCTGTATATACAGACACATGTTTAGGCCTACACTGTGCAGTGAACTGTAAAGGACTGCAGACTGGGTCACCTAGGATGCAGCATATGTATGTGTGTGTGTGTGTGTGTGTGTGTGTGTGTGCCTATGGATGCAGCACTGTTATAAGCGATCATAAAACCAACCACGATCCCATGGAGACACGTTCTACATTCTGTGACATCAATTTGTTTACCTAATGTTACAGAAGTAAAACATATAAAAAGAGCTAACAATACAAATAATATTTAAGAGTATATCTGAATTAGACTTATTTTGAATGATATCCTATTCTTTTTCATGCTATTCTAATTTTCTTCTTTGCTTTCCCTCCTCTCCTCATGTCTCAGCACGTGTCAGACAGAACGAGCCTACGTGAGGGAGGATGCGTGCATTGCTGTAACATGGGAGATCCCTGCAGCGCAGTGAGCAGGAAGTCGTTGACCAATATGATTTGCATACATTGCACATCCCCTGTTGCATTGGCTTTGAATTGCTGCCTTGTAAAGTAGGATCAAACCATCTATCGATCTATCTATCTATCTATCTATCAATCATAGAAATCAATCTAACAGTAGATAGTTTCTGCAGATATATCTAAGTTCTCTGCAAAACATTTAGAAAATGAAAATAAATTGTCAAAATCATGGCATGCTCATCGTTTTCTTTCAGTTTGCCCATGCCCTATTTTGAATTAAATCAATGTTATTTTATTTTCTTTAGTTTATGAAATAAAACAATCACCATCACAGTGGGCTACTTATGTTTTGGTAATTCCAAATATAATTATTTTATTTCTGCACAATCACAGGGTCCACTCACGATCAGGAATACATCTATGGCGCCATCGGCTGGACAATTTTGCCGACTATGTTGTGCATAGCTGTTCTAGAGGCAGTCGTCCTGTGTCTTGTCCTAACAACACTCATTGACATTATTGTTTCTGTTGACTGTCAGCACACTGTGGATTATAAACATGCAGCACATAGAAGGTTTTACGATGGTTCATTTTCTCAGTGGATCTTTTGTGTTTGTAAGATTCATTGCAGTGGAAACACTAGAACAAATGTGGAAAGTGTTCAGATTGGCAAAGACAGAAGTTCTTAAAAATGCAGTAGAGGAATTTAGCAATAGGGGAAGTGTTACGTCCCAACTAGGGGAAGAGGAATGCAACACACACCAGTATGGAATTGGTATTAATTATAAGTGTTTATTTAAAAACAGCTGTGAACAAAATGGCAGGCAAGCAGCCTGAAACAAACAAAGGCGCCAAAAGGGCACAGGTTGACAAATAACCAACTAAAGGAGGACTCAAAAAGGGAGTCTTAAGACATACAGGGAAAATACATACTAATATACTAAATAAGGAACGAAACAAAACCTCACTCTAAAAGTGGTACAACTAACACAAATAATCTATACAGAAACACAGCTAAACTACAGGCAACAGTCACAAATCCTAACTATACTCTAAACACTAACTAAGCTACTCTACACTCTAACTAATCACACAAGTTTTAACCCCAGAACAAAGAGCAAGTAGCGAGAGGCATCTGTCCACCTACAGAGCCTCCAGAATGAGGATTGTCCCCAAGCTTTGTAGTCATCTCCAGCAGGTGTGCGCCGGCTGTGCGCTGCGATTGGAGTGCGTCGGGCCCGGCGTGCTCCAATCGCAATCTTCAGGAGGCGGACCAGGAGATGGGAGCCAATACCGGGAGGGCAACCGCACAGCTCATTTACATAGAACACACAGCTGAAAACACTCAGACGATCAGGAAGGCAGCAGCCGTAACACTCCCCCCCTTAAGACACAAACCCACAGGTTTTGTGAACCTAAGCACTCTAACGAAATTCCTAATAACACACATTCATCACAAACTCAACCTGACACACTAACATCACAAACTCAACATGGACACACTAACATCTCAAACTCAACCTGACACACTAACATCACAAACTCAACCTGGACAAGCATCGGCCAACACACTCTCTGAACCCTTTAAGGACGGGTGTCTACTGCTGTAGTCCCGTACAATCAGAGCCCATTGCAGGAGACGCTGGTTGTGCTTGGACACGCTGGGGCAGAATATGAAGGGATCGTAACAGCTAAACACCACAATTGGCCAAAGGCTGGGTCCAACATGAATCTTAAAATGTTGTAGAGCCAACACCAACACTAAGATCCGATGAACTACCTGACGCTCTCTGGTTACCGGGAGTGTCGAGAAGTCTAGAGGCTTGTCTGAGCCGGCGTGTTGTGCTGGTCTCATGACATCCTCACGAGGGGGAGCCACAATTTCTGGCTTCTCCTCAGACACTGCTTTATCTGAAGACACAGGCACAATCACAGGATCAGACAATGGGACATCAGGGTCACGTTTACTTGCCTGTGCGTGTGCGTGTGTAGCCAGACCAATGCCTTTAGGCGGAGATATTTTCTGCCGCTGTTCCTTGCGCTTCAGTGCTGCACAGTTGGCGATGACATGTCCAGGTTTGTGACAGTAAAAACACTCCCTCTCTTCTCTGTTCACGTTACACACATTTGCTGGCTGAGTAAATGGTGCGGCTGACACACGGCGGGATCTCTCCGTAGAGACAGGGGAAAACACAGTTTTATGCATCAGCACATACTCATCAGCTAACACAGCGGCAGCAGAGAGAGAGTTTACCCTTTGTTTGTTCACGTACTCCGCAATGCGATCAGGCAAACACTTCTTAAACTCCTCCAACATGATCAATTCTCTCAGAGAAGAATAATCCATAGCATTACATGAAGCAATCCACTTAGCAAAACACATTCCCTTTTCCCTAGCGAACTCTACGTGCGTTTGATCAGGACTCTTCCTATCGTGTCTAAACTTTTGCCGGTAAGCTTCAGGAACTAACTCATACACTCTGAGGATGGCACCTTTTACTGAGTCATACTGCAGGCTGTCCTCTAACGTGAGAGCCACAACTGCTTCCCGAGCTTTTCCATGTAATTTGCACGTTACCATCAGAGCCCAAACTTCAACCGGCCACTGCAATGCTGTAGCAATGCTCTCGAATGCGCTAAAATAGGCATCCACCTCAGTCTCACAGAATGTTGGCACTAGCGAAATGTTGTTACTCACGTCAAAGGCAGGTGGAGGAGGTGGAGATGGCAAGTTTCTTCCGGCAGAGTCAAAAGCACCGGATGCGCGCAGTTGGGAGTCTAGCTCCATCTGCCGCACCCGGACTTCCTTATCTGCTTCGATTTTCTTCATTTCCTTATCGGCTTCGATTTTCTTTACCTCCAACTGAAACTGATACTGCCTGTCTTGCTCCCGGTCTTTTGCCTCCAACTGAAGTTGCCTGTCTTGTTGCCTGTCTTTTGCTTCTAACTGAAGTCGGGCGAGGCGGACTTTAAGTTTATTCCCTTCCCGGGAATCTATACTACCAACCGGAGAGGGTGGACATTTACGAGGCGGCCTGAGCAGTGCTTCACACGGCTCGCCCCCCTCGCTGCCACTACCCTCTGGTTTAGCACGGTCATTTGGCACAGTGAGCTCAGCTTGTGCAGGCAGCACCAGAAAACCCCTTTCCACCAACTCATCCACCACCAGAGCCTTTAACTCTTTTTTTAACAATTGTTTTGCCACTGGGAGACCGAAATGTTGCGCTATCTCATATAAGTCGTTTCTACGACACTGAACTAACTGCTCATGAGAAGGACAGACCAAAAACGACTCCAAATCAAAAGTTGCCATACTCAGTTAAACTGCACACAAACTTACCAAATTGTTTTTAGCTATACAAACCACTTATAACCCCAGGAATTAGTTATTTATCCCGGACGAGCCCCCATGTATGTTACGTCCCAACTAGGGGAAGAGGAATGCAACACACACCAGTATGGAATTGGTATTAATTATAAGTGTTTATTTAAAAACAGCTGTGAACAAAATGGCAGGCAAGCAGCCTGAAACAAACAAAGGCGCCAAAAGGGCACAGGTTGACAAATAACCAACTAAAGGAGGACTCAAAAAGGGAGTCTTAAGACATACAGGGAAAATACATACTAATATACTAAATAAGGAACGAAACAAAACCTCACTCTAAAAGTGGTACAACTAACACAAATAATCTAGACAGAAACACAGCTAAACTACAGGCAACAGTCACAAATCCTAACTATACTCTAAACACTAACTAAGCTACTCTACACTCTAACTAATCACACAAGTTTTAACCCCAGAACAAAGAGCAAGTAGCGAGAGGCATCTGTCCACCTACAGAGCCTCCAGAATGAGGATTGTCCCCAAGCTTTGTAGTCATCTCCAGCAGGTGTGCGCCGGCTGTGCGCTGCGATTGGAGTGCGTCGGGCCCGGCGTGCTCCAATCGCAATCTTCAGGAGGCGGACCAGGAGATGGGAGCCAATACCGGGAGGGCAACCGCACAGCTCATTTACATAGAACACACAGCTGAAAACACTCAGACGACCAGGAAGGCAGCAGCCGTAACAGGAAGCATAGCAATTAAAATTCATGAAGCTTGCAGAAGATCAATGTGATGTTCAACGGTGAAGATTAAATAGATCTTCATTTCTGAAACAGAGCCAAATTCTCTCGATATTTACCCCAAACCAGAACTTAGTTTATCTACAATTGTATAACTTGGATGGCGCATTAAGTCCTAGACAACATATTCTCAGCAAGAAAGATGTCCCTGACGTTTGTCTGAAGACTTTTATCTCCCTGACCTTGCATGACGGATGGCACTGGACCAGTCTTACCTCTTATCAGCTGTGGGCCGTCAGTTGGACGCAGGGCCGGCCCTAGACATTTTGGTGCCCTAGGCGAGATTATGATTTGGTGGTTAACATTTTACAGTAAAATGCTTCAATCTGGTGCCCTTTGAGCACACAATTACTAGAGAATAGATGGGTGTACAACTCTAAAACACCCATATGAAAAAGATCGGTTTACATTTTAATAACCAAATAAGTATGTAAACATAACCCATACTTGCCAACCCTCCCAATTTTCGCGGGAGACTCCCGATTTCATTGCCCTCTCCCGGTTTCCTCCCGGGGTCATATTTCTCCCACATTTCTCCCGATTTCTGACAAAATCAGATTCACTCAGGACTGTTTCCACTTGGACTTTAATACAGCTACACCATTGTTTGGTTTCCATGGTAGCGCGTCTCTTTAGTAGCGCGCAACTGAAATTCTGAGATATATCACAGAAAACAGAACAAGAATGGACAACTCTACCCTCTGCTCACTCCCCCGCGGCGGTTTTGAAATGCTCCCGATTTCTGAGGTCTCAAGGTTGGCAAGTATGAATAACCATCATTTTCCAGTTACATTATCCATGCAATGTCATTGTTGTACAGCAGGGGGCGAACTTGCCTTTACAGTATATGGAGCGTCATTAGGGGGACAGAGTTTGTGTCCAGTCACCTTAAGTTGAACATAATATGTTAATATTTACTATCTGGAAACAGATATTAAAGTGATTAAATTGTAAAGTTGTGTCTAATGAATGCACAAAACCAAGGTGTAAAGGTAATCAGTGTTTTAAGATACATCTCTTTTGTGAAACTGAAAAATCCCTATTTTGACTATTTTGAAGTAAGGCAGATGTTCATTAGGCTATAGATACTTTTCATAGATGGACCATGTTTTGTGTGTTTTGTCTGGCTCATAACAGTATTATAAATCTGTGAAAAGTAATTTAACATGTTTGTCAGGGATTCTAAAAATACACTTCTAACAGAAAAAACATTATACGCTTTTGAATCCACCTTGCAAAATGCAAAGTCCAGTTAGTCGACTTTACGACTCCGGGATGTTACCAGTAAATAAGAAAAGAAGAACGCAAATAAGGGTAGTTTATTCATCTGGTATGTGATGATAAGGTAAAAAAAGCTTTATTGCATTTTTTGCTTTGGTGTCGAATCATAAAGTCGAACCGCTTCTCAGTTATTTTTCATTATTTCTTTCATCCACACACCATAGATTGAGTCTTGAAAACGGAAAGCACCTGTGTAGCAGAACAAAGTATTTATTGACATTTAAGCTTCCTTTTGTAAACTGTTGGCTAAAATGAGCCACCAGCTGAAGGACAAATTCGTCATATACACATCCTAGCACTACTTAACAGGAAATTTAGGTCTGAGTAGAGGTGTGTGTGCAAATGTGAACATATGAGAATCCAGTCTCACACACAACATTGGAAAAACAAACCATTTGTCATTATAATACAAACTTTTAAAAGAATTTCCACATGTTCCAGTTATGTCGTGTCTTTAATAGCCACAGTATTAGGCCTATAATTTTCACGTTTACATTACTCCATACACATATGATTATATGTTGTAGTTTTCTTCACATTCTCGACCCACTGAAAGTGATTTAAGACAACACTAATGCCGAGAGCTCCAACAGTTCAACACACTGAGCCCATGGTACCATTAAAACAACCTCCTGACCCCCTCAGGCAGAGAGCTGGCCCTCTCTGATAATATTTTCATAGGCTCTGAATTATAAGTGTTTAAAGGGGCACTAATCGTAGAGTTACACTCATGCCAAGAGCTGCTTAGCATCAGTAAACCACAAAGTCTGGATAGAGAGCCTCGAGGGCCAGATTTTAGCCAAAGTTAAAACATTCATTACAACAATTATTTTTTATGGCCTATGATGCCTTTTAAGAAAGTATATAGTGGAAAATAAAAGGAAAGATGGGAAGGATAGGGGGTGAAGTAGCCTTCTTAAGTCAGATTCAAACCTTTGACACCACTTATACATACCGTATGCAACATTTCAACAATGTTCCTAACTGTCTGTCAGACCCTGAAAGTGGAGGAAGCTGACGGTAGCCACATGGGTAAAAAGTGAAGACATGGTTTGAATCCTTGGGATGGTTGACTAAGATTCTTCCCTCAGAACAGCTAACAGAATACTTATAAATGGCTAATTAATAATACAAACCAGTTTTTTCAATACAGAACACACTGTTGTTGCAATTAAAACTGATAGATGAGTCTTCATTGTGACAGAAATGTTCCATTAATGCCACAACACAGAAAAACAAAGAGAGGTGTATTGCATTGCATTGTTGTCCAGCAGAGGGCAACACACACCTGACAACACTATACAGAGCACCATTATTAACTCTGTAAGCCTTTTGTTTTTAAGAGGAATTACATATATTCAAGTCCAAATTAACAACTGAGACATATCTTTTTGGCCAAATTATTCTTAAGTGTTGACAAGTAAGCTAATTATTGTTAGCAGGTCAGCCTGGTTTTTTGCCTGCATTACATTTTGAACGTTAAACATTTTTGAAGCATTTTGGCTGAAAATAGGCCCAAATTATTCATACTATGAATTATTTGGGCACATACTGTTTTTTCTACATATTTCCATATCCCATGTGTGTCGAGAAAATATATATCTTAAATACCACAAGGAGCACAATCAAATATTTGATTATAAATGCATTTATAAACTCATTAAAGTTGAATATGTACAAGCATGCGCTGAAAACCAATCTGAAACAATGATGTGGTATTTTTTGTAGCATAGCATTCATTTTCTTTGGGTACAAATGGAGGATGATAATGATAACATATGGAGTACAGTAAGTCGTGTAAGCCCTTCCAAATTGAAACTGTATTTTTGTAATACCCCCTTGTGTAAATTAACCCAGCCCTGTCTTAATTAAAGATGTAAATATTTTTTTAAACAAAAGTAAAAAAGAAAGATTGAGGATGGAAATGTGAGCTATGGTGAGCATTTAGTTCACTTCAGTGTGGATGTGGGGCTCTGGTGCTTTGGGTGCTGCTCTCCATGTCCTCCTGATTCACCGCAGCAGAAAACCAACCTGGGGCATCTGAAAAATGTGAAGCTCGATGCAGAGAATGTAAGAGCTACCTCAGATGGACATTGTACATTATGTCATATCATTTCTGTCAACCCCAACATAATATTTAGATTATTTTCATACTATATTGAATAATAGCTAAATGTACGTACTGTATGTATGTACGTAGCACAGAAAGGTTTGTCTTAGAAGAAGCTAATGTACTTGCAGGATTTTTGCTTTTTAAATTTATTTCATGGTTGAATGTCCTAATTTTACGTCACTTTGGATAAAACCGTCATTTAAATGATATGTCATGTTATGTAATGTACTTCTGATGTTCTTGCATAATTCAGATTATTACCACAGTGAGCAGAGATAGATCAATGTCTCATTCCACCTTCATTCCTACCTTCCTCTCATCCTACCTGTCTTTCTCCTGCATATATCTCCTCACTTCCTCTCCCCTTCTCCCTGTTTTCTTTGGCCTGCCACTGAGGGACTGGAAGTGTCACCTCATCACACAGAGCTCTGTTTCCCTTGGAGGCCGCAGTAGGATGTCTGTTAATCTGATCTGAAATCCTCAACCTGGATTTGGCAGCTTCCTACAAACACTGTTGGCTCTGGAACAACTGTGAAGTTCTTCTCACAGCGATGTCTTTCTGAGAGATAGACTGCCTGTAATAACTCTACAATCAGCCTCAGCGCTGAGTGGGACTCTGCCAGGTTTGAACCTTTCCTTTCTTTGGCCGGGGTTCACTGTGAAGGCAACAAGGTATTGTGAAATAAACTGCTCTCCAATTCCACTGAGCTACCACAGCGATGCATTTGACAACCTGGCAGAGTGATACAATACTGTTGAGCTGGCAATTTATCACTCATACACAGAAGGCAAAGAATATTTATTCAGAAACAGGTCTGCTGCCAACTAGGAATAAACATACAAGGAATTTGCTTTGGTGTATAATGGTGCATACATAACAACAGTAACAAGAATTTAGTTGTAAAAAAGGAGCAAATGTAGAATTCTAGAGGAATTCAGTTTAGCTACATGACAATAACTGGTGAGATAAAGGTTTTCCCAGCAGTAAACCCTATTCTGTGATGGATTTGGCATTTTCTGCCACCATCTTATGTTACATTATTTTATGGTTTTGTTTTTATTTTTTATTTTACTATCCAAGAACAGCACCAATAGTTAAATAAAGTAAAAGTGAGCTCCACAGATTTTTCACTCCATTACAGGTAAAATCCCTGAATTAAAGATTATACTATAAGTAAAAACACAAAAGTGTAAGCATTAAAATATACTTAAAGTACAAAAAGTAAAAGTACTCATTCTGCACAATAACACCATTTTGCAGTATTTTCGAGCTAAATGTACTTAAAGTATCAAAAGTACTTGTTATGCTGAATGGCTCTAATGCTGTATTAGTATAACATTACTGTATCATATAATGTGTTTACAAATGTATTAAGTAGTAGCTGTTAGGGTTAAATAAATGTAGTGGAGTAAAAAGTACAATGTAGTCAGGTATAAGTATAAAGTAGCATTTAATGGAAATATTCAAGTAAAGTAAAATTGTTACTCAAGTATTACTATAAAATAATTTTCAAGTATGGTACTGAATCGGTGGAGTGCTCTTTGAACTAAGTTGCAGTGAATAAAAACGTTTATTCTTACACTAGATTCACCACAGCAAGAGCTTCATCTCTCCAATTTGTAAATCCTTTCACTTTCTTATCTTCTTTACTGCTTCTGATCTTCCACTTCCTTCAGTTGTTTCAATTCCTTCCTGTCTCTTGCTCCTTTTTTATGATGACGATATTCGCCTTTGGCATAAAAGATGGTTATTTTCCTAGCAGGTGTGTGTTTGCGTGGGGGAAATGTGTGTGATATATGTTGTGCATTTAACTGCATGTTCTACGTCTAACTGGTTTTCCAGTTGGGGAGATGTGAAGTGCTTACATAAACGTTGTGTTTCCATGTGAGTGTGTTTGTAGGTATTTTCGACCACTTGTTGCGGTTTGTTTTGAGCGCAGGAGCAAAAGTTCAGTCATCCAGTGGTTTGGGTGAGTGGTAAGGTTTAAAGAATGGAGAGTCAGAGGACAGAGAGGGGGAAATGTGATGAGTTTGTGAGTGAAGGACGTGGTATGGCAAAGTCAGGAGGACATTCTTAAGAGTACAACGTGTCTCTTCTCTTTCGCTCACCTTATGTCAAAAACATCAGGTGGGTCTCTGGAGGGATGAGCAAAGTTTCTTGGAGGAACAGAGAGAGAAGGAGTCAGAGACAGAGATGAGCAAACTCTTACCAGAATAAATAATGAGTGTTTTTGTAAAACTGCATATTTTAGACTGAAAGTACCCAGCGTACAAATCCACAGTCAAGGGAATTGACTCATGAGACATACTTTTGTTATAACACTTATAACACCAAAAGTAGAATTGCTAAATTACTTAAACATATTATTCATTAAGGTTTTTTTCCACAGCTGTAGAAATCTGACGATCCCAATCCGATCATAACCACAGCATTTCATAGTGCTTACAACTTCAAAAATCATTGCTAGTTTTTTTAATATAGGTATTAATGTAATAACTCAAGTTACAAATAATACATTATTAATATTTTCAAAACTGTCTCACCGTAAAGTGTGTTGTCATAGTATTCATAAAGGAAAAAAAAGGTAATGTATACGTATATAATTTTCTTTTAAATTGATATATGTCATTACTATGGACCATAAGTTACAGCTTTGGCTTTTAAGGTAGTAAAAAGTGATATGTCTAGGCTTCTTCAGGCCTTCATACATCTAAGCTTTTTTTTTTTTTTTTTTAGAAAATCCTTAGATGAGGTTGTTTCCACAAAATCACTTCATGCACTTTGTATTTATCCCTATGCATTTTCTTTAAATGTTCCATGCAATAACACGCTGTATTTGAATTCAAGGAAAAATGTATGACTGTACTCCTCCATAAAAGAAACCACCAAAGGAAGATTTTTTTTAGAATATATATATATATTCAAAGAGACAGCATTCTGTACTAACCCAGCTTCTTTTCTTTAAGGGCTATTTCAATTTAAAACAATAAAGGATATATAAAAAACTCGTATAAAATATTGTAAAAACAAATCACATGTTGCAGAACAAAAGGAGTTGACTATATGTGACAGCATTATGGATTTGAGTCTGTTTTCCATTTGAAATAGGGTTGGATGTTTTTTCCAATCTTTAACTCAATGCTATTAAAGCGCTATAAATACTATTATGTTTAAACAGCTGCTAACTCAAGTTATTCTCCACAATACCCAGCTAAATGTAACTCATCTCCTCTTTCCTTTCCTCTACACTGTTTTTCTGCTTCCAGTTCCTCTCCTGTATTTTTCCCTTTGTGTCTCTTCTCTTCTTTCAATGTTGAGATTGACCATTGCGCACATTACCACCTTCACTTTACCCTCTTCTCTCTTTTCCTCTGGGCTTCACGCATCAACACCCGGTCCTGTATGTGACCTCTTTTCTTTATTTCACTCCTCATCTTTCCTTCTCTCTCGGCACTATCACCTCTCCCACTTAGTAAATCAGGAACTGTTCAAAAAGGTATATTATTATTAAATGTATTAAACGCACCCTTGAGCCGCTGGCCAACCAAGAAACATATCTATATGTATACAATTTTTTTTAAATGTTCTCTTTCTCCTGTTTGTCTCACACTTCATGTCTGAGACTCTTTCGACACAGATGTCTGTAAGTGTCTCTCTCTGATGTCATGTGTTTGCATTGGGCTGCTCTGCGCTCTTTGACATGGAAATGGGCCAAAATATGTGATAATGTTTACCCAGACAACTCCCTTAATTGCCTGTTTAAATGTCCAAATACAGTCATTTACACTTCTAAATGCCCGGGGAGAAGGACTAATGAACAAGTGTGTGTGGGACAGCTCTCACATCACTGCGCCTCAAGCATCCAACAAATAAGGGAGAATTGACACTTCTGGTTCGTGTTACCTTGAATGACTGTGAATAGAGAAGAGATGTGTCTTCTTTTTAGCCGTGTCCCATGGTGCCGCACACGAGCAGCAAAGGGATTTTAATTCACAGACCGAGCAATGCTTCCTCTCTGCAGCTGCTGCACCTGATCTATGTTGTACAGAGAAACTGATTTTCATGGACGAACACAATGGTGTGTCATATTTGTCACGGGGGCCTCCTCTCTATCATATTTAGACACACATCTTACCTCCTCCATCAAACACAAGCTGTTGGATGGTGATTTTCACGGTAAGTGGACCCAAATGCGGGATGCAGAAACGCTTAACTGAAAATACCTTTATTTAAAGCTTAGTCCAGACAAGATAGAACAATGCAAGGCGAGGTAAACCCGAACAGGACAGAGCAGAACTTCACAATGCACAATGCTCAAGAATAGGAAAATGACTGGAGTCAAAAGCAGGACTTGAATATAATCTGAATAATGAGGGGATAATGGTGCACAGAAGGTCAGGTGGTTGCAGCGCTGATGGGAACAGGTGAAAATAATTAGGCCAGGACAGACAATCAAACAGGCAGGAAAACCCAGAAAGACTTCAAAATACATAAAGAAACAGACAAACTAAAAACTAGGATCATGACAAGAATTATCACTTGCAGACGTCCAGCAGAGGTCCGAACACGCTATCCAAACACAACCATAAAGACAACAGTGATCCGTTGTGTTATGCACCGTTAAATGTTGTTTGTCGCAGGTTGCCTCCCAACATTCCAGTCAGGCAACAGCAGTGATAAGGGTCCACACATATTTACAGTAAACAAATGTAACCGGCAAAGCATTTCAAGACTTCAAAAATAATAGGACTATAAATAAATGAAATAAAAAACAATTCCTATCCTGCAATCTACATTAACGAAAATATAATGGCTCAGTTACCAAATATTAATACCAATTACTTTTACACACACACAAATTAATCTTTCACGACGTTCACCACGATTAGTTTGACCGCAGTTACAAACCTAATGTGAATATGCTCATATCACTGACATCTGCAAAATATTGTTTTGTTTGATCCCTGGGCCATTTTGTGGTTCAGGATCAAGTAATACACTTAAAACCCCAGTGTATATTCTTTGTATAAATGATATGTGTATATGAAGATGTGTTTAATCTATTTTGAATCTCAAATGTTATATTATATTCTTGCATATTTTATTTTACTCATCTAGTGTCATTATTTTATATGTTTGTGTGTGTGTGTTTGTGTTTTTATGACCAGTACATTGATATAATAAATACAATTAGGTAACACATGTCAAAACTGCATCATATAACTTAGTGAAGAATAAAATGATACTTCTCTTCTCCATCTCTTTCTTTTTTTTTCAAATAAAAAAAAAAATCCCGGTGTGAGACGTGGGGGAGGACAGTGTCTGTCCGTGGGCCGAGCTCAGACCGTGTTTCTGCCAGCACACGGAGCCGCACATCGTCTTGCTAGTCTTGATTTCAGATTCGGACCAAACCTGGAAGTTCCATCTGTGTGATTCACTCCAAGGTTGAATGAAGGATCAGATTGCCCCTCTGGCTTCCTGATGTGTGTGTGTTCCTGTGTATGTTTTAGTGCTTGTTCGTGCATACATACTACATGTGTCTGCATGCGTGCACATCAGGGCTTTATATTTGTACACGTGTGGATGCTTAGTGTGTGTGTGTGTGTGTGTGTGTGTGTGTGTGTGTGTGTGTGTGTGTGTGTGTGTGTGTGTGTGTGTGTGTGTGTGTGTGTGTGTGTGTGTGTGTGTGTGTGTGTGTGTGTGTGTGTGTGTGTGTGTGTGTGTGTGTGTGTGTGTGTTTTCTGAACAAGGGCCAGGTATGGGTTGAGGAGAAGGATTGATGGTCCTGGAGGGACTCGGCAGCTGGAACAGAGAACACCAGACAGACGGACGGACGGATGGAGAGAAACAGGGGAATAAATCAGAAAAGAGGGGAAGAGGAAGGAGGCTGGAAGTGCGGAGGACAGAGAGAAAGGGAGAGATGATGAGGGGGCTCAGAGAAGAGGGGGATTTGTCCAGACAAACAAACTGCAAATTCTTCAGAAATGATGTGATGCAAGATCTCAATAATAGCCCAGTAGGCTGCAATATGTGCCGTCATTCAGAAATGCCAGGAGACCATAGGAAATATCATATAATACTAATGTATCTGACCACAGCCATTCTTGACTCTGTGCAGACACAGGCAGACACACACACACACACACACACACACACACACACACGCACACACACGCACACACACACACACACACACACACACACACACACACACACACACACACACACACACACACACACACACACACACACACACACACACACACACACACACACACACACACACACACACACACACACACACACACACACACACACACACACATGCTATGTGCCTCTCTCCTGACCACATCCCCTCCTCTCTCCTCTCCTCCCAACCTCAGGTCGTGTGGTAATGAGTGTGTGATGGAGCCTCGTGGCTAGCAGACTGGCAGAGGTATTTTTAGCACTTCTGGTGGTTTCCATCACTAAATATGCTCCAACTTCATATTTGAAACCAACCTCAAAGGGAGAAAATGATAGTTTGTTGCAGTTAGTTTAAGCAATAAGACTGTTAAATCTAGCGGGGAGATTTGTGGATTGACGGGTAGGAAAGTAATTAGTGATAACTGAAAAAACATAAATTTGGTCATAGATTAAATTAAAAGAAGAAAAAATGTAAGGCATATAACGTCACAGAAGTACAAAGTAAAAGTTACATTAGCTCGGTGCTACGTACCTTGAGGGAAAATAATGACTGGAAACAATCATCACATTCAATCAGTCAAAGCAAAGAATTTTCCATAATGTGGCAACTCTTTTTAATTTTAAACAGATGTCATGCTTTGCACCAACTGTTATTCACTTTGACTTGGCATAACTATTTCACCTATGTGCAAAAATACCATGGTATTATACTGTACGTCTCTAAAGGTAGCAACCAATTACCTAACCTATGATAGAATCAGGAGACATTATCAAAAGGGTCAAGAAAACAAAGAAAAGAAAAAGAAAAAAAGGAAAGCAGCTTGGTGTAGTTTTGGCACTGGTCCCAGTGCTTGGACCCACAGTCATATAGCAGCAACACAAGCCCTATAATGTCCCTGTATGACATTGGAGTTGGGAGGGTTATACAATAAAAGACGTGAGAGAATTGTATAGTATAGAGAAGAGAAGAGCAAGAATTATCCTGAAAATCCTGGTAAACCATCCTCAATAGCATTAGCAACACACAGGTTTTATGTTGTATTCCATTGGCAAGACACAAGACAAATGAATATGCCTTAGCAAAACAAAAGAAAATGATGTCCTCACTAATAATCACCAGAAATGGCTGACCTGACTGGGCACGCTCACGTGTGCTTTTTTGTCATAGAAAAACTGCTGCCTTAACCATATTTTGTGCTGATAAAAAGCGTGTCATGCATTGCTCACTTGTTTCCATAACCACCAGTGGCTGCAGCTGCCACTAAACAGCATATTTGAATCTACAACACTTAACAGAAACTCCCCTAACGCAGCCAATTTGTTCCCATAAGGATCCCACTACAAACTTTCCTTCACTACTTTTTCCACTTCCAGCTTGTTTTTGTCGTGAACTGTTAGCAGCCTTGCTGTGAAACCTCAGTGATAACTCCCTCCATTAAAAACAACAGCGAGACCACTGAATGTTTTTTTTTTTTAAGTTGTCAAATATTTCAAACTGTTGCTTAATGCTTATTAACCTACACCCATCCACCTGGGTTTTCAGTGCTTGCTGCAGTTGGATTTTTCAGTATGATATAACGTTCTTTCAGAGAGTTGGATGAGAAGATTTATACCACCTTAATGTTTGTGTGTTATAGTGTAAGAAAGACAACGTTTTCAACTCCCCCCCATCGTTTCCAAGTGGTATTATTGTCATTGGCGCCATTGCACAAAGACAACTGGATCACTTTCCGTTTTTACTTATTTTCCGTTACATACTGATCTAGTAGAAGGAATGCCAACTGGATGTCGGTTTGGAACCCTCTCAAGTCCAATGAGTGAATGATGTTCGCTCTTGTTTTACCTCGGTTTTTATCGTTCTCCCTCTGCGCCTTCTTTGCCTTCTCTGTCAATGGGGCTCTTTTGCATTTGCCGGGTAGAGTTTCCACAGTTAATCCGGTTGTTCCAATGTTTGGCATTTCCGGTACCTGGGGATAGCTACTGATAGCTACCTGGGAATTTAAATCGATATATTCTTCCTGCTTTGGTTGAGCAATGGGTTATGCACTTCCTTTGTGCTCTATATTAAGCCTTCATTTTCCCGGGAGAACGTCATCAATGGCATAAAAAATGTAAAAGTGAAAGCGTGGTTTAAAGTGAGCCAATCTAAACGCTGACTGTATCATTATTCAAAAGTATTTACATTAAGCAACCCATTTACATCACAGTGATAGCTATTTAAAGATAATTGTTCTTCATTGTGCTCAGCAAAGGTACATTTAATCCTTGAAGTGTGTCTGACTGTTTTTACACTGTAAAACTGTCAACAACTGAACATGACACCGGCAACTTTTATGTTGACTAAATCTATACTGCAAGTTCCAACATTCATAGTTTTACAGTCAAGAATATACATAACAGGATTACTTGTTGGAGTCAGTCAAATCTTTTTAACAACACAGAAGAGACAAAGTTAGGCAAAAGAGAAATAGTAGAAAGCCAAGACTTAACTTCACTCCCTATTTAGATTTATCTATACATTGTATAAGATATATTAAATGTCTCACATTTAGAACTACCACTTAACATGTTTGTCATGGAGACGAAATAAAACATTCTGCAGTGTTCTGTAGAGCTTCTAATTTATGCTGACCAAAATATTATCATTTGTTCTTGTAGCAAAAAGAAAGAGGCTTCTGGACTGATTGATGTCTCACAGCGGAGCAAGGATCTTATTCTTCTTTCATTTAAAAGCTTCCACGTTTTTGCAGAGCGCTCCATCTCCTCCATCCTTTATTTCTGTTGGCAGCTCTTTCTCCCTGAACATCTTTCCTCTCTCACAAGGGGGCCCATTGTCCAGAGAGGAGACGCTTGCTTAATGGTCCATACAGAGACAAGTGGCAGAAGCACATTCCATAACTTATTGGGACCTGAAATCCCATCACTCCACATCTGCAGGGGCATGTTTGCACTATTTCACTGCTGAGGTCAATTCACTTTAAATCCAGTCTGTACGCAACGTAATCCGATGCTGCTGTTTCTCTAAATGTTTTCACTGTATTCTCCTATTTCCAAACATAATCAAATTCGTGTACGACAACATAACATTTGCAACCATGGCACCCATTGTGCCAAAGCCGGAATAAGCACTTCCTAAAAGTAAATACATATATTTGGTTGTCACTTCCATCATTGTCTTTACTTCAAAGGTCTTTCATTCATTATTAGGTTCTGGCTTCTCTTACGTCTCTCTTCCTGTCTGTTCTTTCGTTTGAGTATGTGCAGGAGTCGGTAGTTCTTCTTATGAGAAAAAGATTTCTGAAGGCTCTAATCCTTTCCCCCGTTAACCTCAGCTTTATTTCATATGTTTCTGAGTGTGCGCTTGTGCATTGACAACAAGATAACATTTAATGGCCGACTGTGATGCAAAAAGAAGTTATAAAGCTTTGTAAGATAAATGAAATCATATGTCAAGCAAATGCAGAGAGTGTGTTGCTAGCTCCTGACTAAACTCATCCATCCTGTGTTGGGGTGTTGTTGATGCAGTGCTGAAATATACAGGAGCAACCTTACTCTGTCAGAACCAGGCCATCCTGCACACTGTCAGAAACAGGGCTACACATCAAGCAAGGGGGCCTTTCAATGATACCAGTTACAAATACTGAGCAGAAAAAAATCTGTTGATCGCTTTCTGACCTTACCGGCCCTTTAAGAGGAGTGATGAGTCAGCAGACAATGGTGGTAGAAAACAGAGGTCATTATCGGTTTCTCAAAAATGGTGACTCACCGCAACCACATGCCATCAGGAGCAACTTCTATAAAGTATCTTGCCCAAGAACACATCAACATGTTGACTTTAGGGGTTGCAATTGAACCCCCAACCTTCGGATTGTTACACCACCACACTACCTACAGCCAGTCGCCAAGTAGATCAAATGTCCTGCCAAGGGCAACTTAGGGTTTGGTGGCTGAGAGCCACCAACCGTGTGATTAAAGAAACAACAACCTCTCTCCTCCTCCTTTTTTACCATGAACACAATCTCCGGTTGAATCACTTAGGTAAGACAAATTGGCAATTCTGTCTGTTCATGAGGTACAGATGGGCTACATCAGCGTGGTGTAATGCTCTAGCAGTCGGTTTGAAACTATGTAAAAACAATTACAATCTACAAGCTTTTGATCTAATTGTTATGCTATCAAGTGATATGTAAGATCAAATGTTGTTATGATATAAGCCTCCGAGGGTTGGCCTTTCTTTTCTACCCAGAGTGGCTCCTCTATAGGGAAGCCCAGCGTGCCGCTCTGACCTCCGCCCTAACCACAAACCCTGCTCTAACTGCCTGGGTAAACTGCTCGTGGAAGTGGCAACAAATCCGTGGCACACAAAGTCCACAGGGCGTATCCTGCACTTCAAGCTCACTGCGAGTTTGTTACAGCTTCATCTCACGCAGTACAAGTCCTCTACTAGATCTTCCTAGAGCAAAGTGAGCTTTGCAAAGTACAAAGGCTCTAGAGCAGGGGTGTCAAACTCAATTTCATCGCGGGCCACATTCACATAAAGGTTGTACTCAAAGGGCCGGTTGTAACTATATAAATATATAATATATATATAAAATAATGTATTACATTATTGCCTCTGAATTGGATTATTATCGGATAGGGTAATAACTTAGTCATACGTCTACTACGTCTACTACGTCTACTACGTCTACTACGTGTACTACGTCTGAAAGTAGAAGTCCAGGGCAAATAATTGCAAGTCTCTTCAGTGCGCATGTCACAAAACGAGATGCATTGTGGGACATGTAGTTTATGGGCAACCTGCTTCTGTAAAGTGGTATGTAACCGTATAATAAACGTATTATATTCTTTGCAAGCTCTTGTGGGGCCACATAAAATGAAGTTGCGGGCCGGATTTGGCCCCCGGGCCTTGAGTTTGAGACCCCTGCTCTAGAGTAACGGACAACAACAGCAGCTCAAATCTTTGGCAGATGCTGACAGTGCAGGATTATAAATGTGCTGTTTTTCTTAGATTTCCCGATCCTTTTCAAAGACATTTCACATTTTTCATCTCCTCTGCTTTGTTGGGCTACTGTAGCATGAATTGGACCTTCATGCCCTTTGAATGATGAGTTATCTGGAGTCGTTCCAAGTACAAATGTATTTCGTTTTCTGAGTGTATCTTCTTTGGAGTTGTTTCCCAACTCAACAACTTCTCTTTATATGATGGAGATGCGGGGATTGGATATTTTCCCATAAATCTTGGTCTTTAACCCCTCAGTGATGTCATTTTTCACATGTTTCATGAGATCCTTTTAATATATCTTGGAAAAATATAATATTAGAAATAAGTTATACATATAAGTTATAAAATACATGTCCATGCAGACATTCCAAGCACTTCACCAGTGCATGAGTATCTGAACTTTGTCACATTTGTCTTTGTGCGAGTAACTTATAAATGAAGTTGCACAATCACTACCTGGCTACAACTTTGTGATATACTGTGTTGCATTTGTAGAAGTCTGTCGGAACATTTGGTGATATAGTGATACAACTAAGAGCCTTTAGAGCTGCGGCACTCACAGCTGTAGCACATTACCACCAATTTTATTTTAAATCACCAACTCTGAAATCAGATAATGTGCTAACCTGAACCCTTCTTACCTGTTGGCACGGTATCTGGACCAAACAAATCCACTCCGTTTGTGTCCATGACAAATGTATTTTATACAAATGCACACAGGGATCTGGATTGGCTAAAGAGCAAAAATGCTGGAAGCCAGGTTAACACTCTTATAGCAAAGAAACGTAACCTCTCCACAGGGACAAAGACAACTGATCCACATTGAGGCCTCAAGTGTTATTGGTCCTGTAAAATGACCAATACAGCAGAGTGAGGAACATTTAAAATTCCTAAGTCGCTCAGAATATGCGGACAGTCCTGGATCTTAAATTTCCAACCACACTCCTGCGACTGATGCCCCTTTTTCCATTTGAGCCCCTGCCAATGTACAATCCTGCTAAAATTATATAAAAAAGAAACAATTGGACCGAGATGCCCGTTCCAATTCAGTTCCATACTTCAGAATGTTAGATTCTGACTTGCAGGCTGCAAGCGTTTTGCACAAATAAACTCTGTGAAAAAGCTATACAACATGGAACAGACCTTTAGGAGATTCTACTCATAGTTTGGCTTGTTTATGGGCCTCTTTTGTAGCCAGGGCTTGTAAAAATACTTACTTCAGGCTCACCTTCTATGGACCAACAATTTGAGAACAAAAGAGGTAGAAATGGCCTTATAATAATTTCTAGCTAGAAGGCAATGAAAACAAGTGTAAGATGTTGCTATGCTTAGAATATGTAGATTAGTTGGCACTGACACTGAAATGTAAACAAATCGAAATGATTGCGTTTTTTATCAGGGAATTTTGTAGTAAAACCTGCTGTAGAGAATCAATCTTCCAACGGGAACTGACCCCAAACACACAGCCGAGGTGGAGGCAGAGCCCAAACTGCAGCTGAACGGAGTGTAGACAAGGCCTTGACAATTTCATTTTTCAAATTTTTCCAATTCACTTAGATCCAGCAATTTAGCGCAGTGAGAAAGATTGGGTAAAAATTACTGTCCAGATGTGCAAAGCTGATATTATTCATCACATGCTCTGGGCTGTAATTGGGACCAAAGGGCTCTACCAATTTTCTCATCATATTCAGATAGAAGATTACTTTTTGGCTGAAGTGTTTAAGCTACTGCTTTACTCTGCATCACACTGTCCATGACCACACATTTAAAGCCTCATGCAGTTAGGAAATAGCTAAAAGTGTCACAATTCGTACTTCAATGCAAGTCAACGGACCAAATGCACAAATTGCAAAGTAACCTCTCATAGTCAAATTTTAATAAATCTCCCAAAGTTTCCCCCAGCTCCTTTAGCCATTTTTAGCTTATCGCCTTGGTTTTTATGGACTAAAAAAACATTTGTATCGTTTTTAACAGCAGGACGGATGAATTATTGTATAGATTTTAGGTTGTCAGTACTTGGCAGTTCAGACGCAGAGACAAACCCTGAGAAAGAGTGCCAGGCGTTGAAGCAAACTTTTGTAGTGGCCAAACAGTGGTACTTCACTTCTGTGTCAGTCGGTGACGTCATTTGGTCCCAAAAATACTTTTTGCCATTGATTTCCATTGGGAAAGAGACAACTGTATATCAGCGGATATATTTTATTAAGGTAAATTAACTCCCAAATACGAACACTTGAATAGCCCTTATTAAGGTCCCATGTCATGCTTGTCCGGTTATTACCCGTCCCCTTGTGCGTTATGAAGGTTTTTATGATTGACACATAATCACTGATGTTCTGCTGTAACGGTGGTAGACTCATCAGAACAGAGTGGCGAGCTGACCAATCAGAGCACAGTGGACTCACAGGGAGGGGGGGGGGGGGGTCAGGAGCTCCAACAAGCCGTTTAGGACAGAGAGTGAATACACATAGGCCGTTTCTCAATCGTGAGGAAACTGGCTTCCAAGCCAATATTTCAAGGATACTATGTCATCGAGTGCCGCCGAAGGACTGTTCCAATCTCCAGCATACTTGGAATTCCACCGAGGCCACGTCCTTGGTTTGGGGGTAATTTCGAGGCTGCACATGGGTAGACTTCGCGTCCTTCAAATCCCCACAATGCTTTGCGCACGGACCAATTTCAAAAACCCTTGCGGAGAATGGCTGAACCGACGCAGCACAGCACACATTTAAATGTAAGTATGTAGTGGCGTAGAATATGTGTTGGTATGTTACTTTGTTGCATTTTTTATCACCAAAAATGGGTTCCGTGAAAGTAAAGCAAGTTCATAATTAGATAGACATCGTGAGGTATTTATTTTCGGTACAGATTATGTTGAAACCGTTAGAGAGAGTGGCACAGTTGTTAGCCTGTTCCATTCTTCTTTGTTTTACGAAGCCGTGGCTTGGAAGTATACTTGCTTCGTTTCTGAAGGAAGTGACTTGAAAGTATGCGACTACCAAGCCAGTATCCTCGCGATTGAGAAACGGCCATAGTATACAGAGATGCTGTATGAGAAACCAATGTGAGTTTGGATAATTGCACAATATAAATCTATTCTAGTAGACCTCAACAATGGACTTATGATCAGTAGAAATGGCCATGACATGGGACCTTTAAAGTCATTAGGGCCTTTGAGTTGTAAAATGCTCTTAAAGAGTTAATAGTTATTTTCCCTCACCGTTGATTTGACTGACGGGAGACTGGCCGTGAGTCAGCGATTCGGAGGCGGGGCAATAAATCGCGAACCACTCAACCACTAAAATCTATTTTAAAAAAAAATTGTGCTGTAATATACACGCTTTTCAGCATACAATATTAATTAAAGTGAAGTACAGTGCATATATCCCTTCACAGAACTAAAATATGCTTTAAAAAAAGGTTTAATGCGATGATGGAATCAAAGCTGAACTGTATACATTTTTCAAAGTCTTATATTTCAACAGTTTTACGACAAACTGTGACTTTTTTGACATGGAAATTATTTTTTAAGTTTGAAAAACATCATAGTGTAATCCATGGCACAATTCAAACGCGATTGAAAGATACGTTTTCTCTCTCAATTGACTTCAATACATTATTTTTCCGAAATAAGGTCCCATGGACCGGAAGTTGATGGGCGTGACTTTGCCACTCTATAGAGTGGCGAAGAAAAAATTATTACCATGTCAAAAAAGTCAACATTAAGTTTACCCTCCAGAAAAACGTGGGCAAAAATCCTTG